>NW_006264255.1:20430-22119 GCF_000469605.1 Apis dorsata | reverse complement strand
CTCTCTCTTTCACTCCACCTGTTCCTTTTCCAGAGAGAAACGTTTATGGACGTGCTTTACCACCGTCTCACCATCGGGACACATAAGGCGATCCTTTAGGCGAGACTTTCTCTGTGAGGAGTCATCCCATCCGTTCATCCCAGGTGAAACGAGAACGACAACGGAATTGATTTGTATCGGGAATTTTTGAGCACGGTTTAGAGGAGGGGACACATTATACAAAATGTATGATTATAATTTTATAATTACAAGAGGCGTATATATTTATATAAAAAGAAGAAGAGTATGTTTTGAAAGTAATTTATTTGGAACGGAAGTGATTTCACTGAATGACCTTGATATATGTTCTTCCATGATCATTATTCCAAATAAAATTTTTGTTTACATCTTCTCTATCTTCTATTTCTTAGATTATTTAGATTATTTAGATTTAGAAAAAGAGAAAAAAAAGCTTTTATTAAAAACTTGAATTAGTAACATGTTATCTCTGTATTGCAATACAATACGTGCTATTATTGCCAGTATCTGGATTTAACGATGCTTTGTCGTGTAATTTATGAACGACAGTTATTGACAATAAAGTCGGTTTCAAAGGAATCGGTGAGAAATTTAATTATAATATGAAATTATACATAAAGTTAATACCTTTTTTTTTTTTCCAAATATAAAAACCAAGAATTGTTATACGCGATAATGAATCAATCAACCGAATTTAGTCTAATTTATATAAACAATATAGCTTAAACAATCATAATTGTAATTGTATTGCACTCTCAATTCAAGTTAAACAAAAAAAATTCCATACCATGATGCAATAAATGAAACCTAACCTATATATATATACAACTTAACCTAAAAATTAATCTTTCTCTTTCGTCGAATAGAGCCTCTTAAATAAATTACTCGTCGATAAATTAATTATGTAACACGGATACAAAAGATAATCAAACATTTTGGATCGATTCTTCGTGACATATCTTTTATCGAACGAAATCGTTTAACGCGCCGAATGCACGAAACCGCATTCTTGAATCTCGTTATATATGGCGCGCTCGAATAACTGGATCAAAAAACCATTCACAACAATTGGGCCGATACCATTTTCTCGAACACCACGTTACTCGATTTTTGTACAATAACGAAATGATGCAATTTCGAGCGAGAAAAAAATTGAAGCTCATAGTTGCCTGTTAACCTGTTTTCTCGATCGATAAAATATTTATCGATGAAAATTTTAGAGGACGAGAAATAATTGAAATGTTTTCAAGCACGAAAATATTGCGAAAATTTAAACGAATAATAATAATAACGCTTTGTCAGAATTTTTTAAGAAATATTTTAAAAAATCATTATTAAAAATTATAGTTTTTCTAAATTATTAAAATTTAAATAATTTTCTAAATTATTATTAAAAATTATAGTTGATCTAATAAAAAAAAAGTATTTTAAACTTTAATTACTTAATAACGTTTTCGTGTTTGTTTTGAAAGAGAATATTTGAATATATATTATATTGTAGTGCATACAATATATAGCATATATTATCAGCTAATTAAGTTCAAAAGAAAACAATCATATAAAAATTTAGAGGATTAAATCAAGTATTCATTTACAACAATAATTATGTATTAAAAAAAATTACGACTATTAACCTAAACACTTAAACTAAAATAAGATAAATGAAATCCA
>NW_006264255.1:7945-20053 GCF_000469605.1 Apis dorsata | reverse complement strand
TTTTTTTTTTTTTTTTGTTTCAATTTTACCATCTATCTACTTTGTCTACTTTCAAGCTTTCATATTTCGCTTTCATATTAAGTAGAACTCAAATTATCCACGTCCCACAAAATTCTTTCGTTAAATTATCTTCTTCAATATTACGAATATAATATCTCAATAGCGCAAAATAAAGAAATATTTTGTAGTAATAATAATAACAATAATAAAAACGAATATCTTTTACATTCTCAAGTAACTCGAGCAATCGTGAATGAATCTCGAACAGCGAAAGTTGAATGACGTCCAGACAGCTTGGATATTCAATTAATTCTAATTATCCAATTTCTCATTCATTGGAAAATATTATTATTCATAAGTAACATCATTATCGTTTCATCTTTCTCATCACAATTATGCAATCCGATTAAACATTTCGAATGTGTAATATATAATGTATTATATGTATTATATATGTATTATATAAAACTGTTACAATTTATTCATTAATAAATTATATTGTTAATATTAATGTGATTTTTAAATTATACTATCTATTGAGCTAAGTGAATTAATTTTATTTATCATTGTTCAAGTAATTCGATTCCAAATAAATTAAATGACAAAAACATTATTGTATTCGATATAATAGTCTTGAAAACAAAACAAAGTATATTGATTGAAGGGACAAAAATAATATATTTATTTATTTATTTTCTACACATTCTATCGATATGGAATAAATTCGAATTCATTGTTAATTAAGAAAAATGGAGGTCAACTTTTTTGTAGATCGGAGAGCTGCGCAAAAAGCGGGTTACGAATGATATTACGGCAGTATTAAATTCATACAAGCTCATAAAAATGCTTGCACAACTTCTTATGAAATATGACAAAATTATAATAAAATGGAGACGAATAATATTTTATATTTATTAGATAATAACAATAAATTAAATCCAATAGTTTTATATATATGATATGTATCACAAAAATCTATTTAATTAACATCTTAAAGAATCTGCAAATGCAAAAATAACATTTTCAATATCAGCATAATTTTATTACGAATGATGAGATATATTCGATAGAAATTCGAAGAGATTGTAAAACTCAATAAAAATTAATATTGCTCGACATCGAAGAAGAAAATCGAGATGGAAGTGAAACACGATGATAATGATAATGATAATGATGATGATGATAATGATTCAGAAGAGAAACAGACTCATTGTCAGTCATCAAACCCTGTTGCAATATATTATCAATCGTAACCACGTTGCATTCTCTGACAGCTGATTAATCACTCAGTGTCAAGAGAATAAATAAAAAATAAACGCGATTCTAAGGAGGAAGAATGGGCACTTTCTTAATCAGACATTGCTATTATAGACAATACAAGGATGACGATCTTTTGACCTGTCGCGTTTTACTTTCAATGCTTTGCGTTTCACAATTGTTTTTCTTGAAATACGAGTTTCTTTTTTTCAACAACTTTATAATTACGTATAAATCTATCTTTGATAAAACACATATATAAATATTATAATTATATTAAACATCGAATTAAATTTAAATTGAATTTATTATATTTAAAAATCATATTTATTGCGATAAAAATCGTTTGTGAAAATAAATTCCACGGATCGAATAACAAATATAAAAATTGATGTACCGATTATTAAGGTTAGGTTAGATTAAATATTTATAATTAAACGAAGCGAGAGCCACCTAGAGCATACAATAAATTGCCATTTTAAAGCCAATAATTTTATAAAACCACTCTTAGGTTTATTACAAAATTTTTCACATTCTGATTAAGAGGAGAAAAAGAGATACCAAGAGAGATGAAAATCACAATAATTACAAAATTTAAGAATACAGAAATAGAAAAAGGCCACCATCCTTGGAAATAACACTTGTCTCTTTGTCTCTCTCTAATCAATTTTAAAAAACCAACTTCGAACGAATATGATCGAAATCTTCGATATTTTATCATGTGATATACTTTAACACTTGCCCGATTTTGTTTTCAGAAATGGCGTCGGCGGCAGCGGAGTTGGTGGTGGAGAGGGAATTGGAATCGAGAATCGAGATGGCAGATACGAATCGAACGTTCGTGGGCGCCCAAGGGCTGGTCAAGATGGCGTTGGACCAGTACACGGAAATCCTTACCACGGTTTCCGATCCACGGGTCAGTGACTGGCCCTTGATGGACTCGCCGATACCAACGTTTCTCATCGTCCTTCTCTATTTGTATGGAGTGACGATACTGGGTCCACGCGTGATGGCGAATAGGAAACCGTTCAAGCTGAGGGGGACCTTGCTCGCGTACAATGCGTTCCAAGTGATCTTCTCGTTGGGGATGCTCTACGAGGTAAGAAATGTCGGGATCGAGTGATAGAGAGGCAGATATTTTTGAGAAATATCGATCAATTAATCAATTCAATTGTTTAGATAATTTTGTTTAATTAATTTGTTGAAAGAAATTGTTATATAGTGCAAATTGATTTTTGAATATTCTTTTTTTTTATAATATATTGTGAAATAACATGTATAATAAATGTGAACAAATATTTCCATATTGGAATGAATTGTTTAAAATCAGAAGAATTATTCTCTTTTAAGTAAATGGAGAATTTCGTGTAAAGTAGTTTATTTAAATTTCAAATTTATTTTGCAAGTATTTTTTTAACACGTTGGATTTACAAAGAGTTAGAATTTATTTGGATAGATGTATTTAGGAAATAGGATTTGTATTTAGAAAATTTGATGTTGATTAAAGCAATGGTACACATGATCTCAAAACTAGTAGGAATGTAAAACAGATTTCATCATCTAAAGCGAAAAAAGAGACTTAAAGGCATCAAAATATTTTTCCTAATCCGGCTACCTCTTTGAATTCCTTATTTAGAAATTGCTAGAATTTCATTAGAATCTTTACACTATGTTATAACAATTATAAATGATAAGCAAAAGCCAAGTACTTTTTTATAAATACAAATTAAATATATTACACTACTATTTTATGGAATCTAGAACAGATCAATTTAAATCATTTCTATTGATTTCTAACCTAAAATTCCTTAAATATTATCTAGTCTGTTAATCTAACTTTTAAAAATATGATAATTGAAACCAAATAAGAAGGAATTACAATCAGATCAAAGATATATCTAATATATTAAATTAAATATAAATAAAATCATATAGTAATTTTATATTGAACATGCATTCAGTGTACAAGTCCATTGAATGCATTATATTGTAAACAAAAAACTATTAAACTTTATCCATTAATTATAGTCACAATTTAATTTTGAAAAAAATGATTCATCATCTCCAAAACTATTATTTTGTCTATTTTATCATAACCTATTTTATCATAACTATTATTATTAATATATTTCATAAAAAAGTATAAAATAAAAATACATTTAAAAATAAAAATTAAATTAAATTTGCTAGAAGGTTCGAGAACGTTTCGGAATTCAATAGGCTTTCTCTAAAACGCTAATCTGATGCGTCAAAGGTATTCAAAAGACGTTAGAATGTGTATTGGATGCTTCTTCGCCTCTCTCCGAAGAAGATCACGAATACAAGTGGGTCGAATGAAAATACCAGTCGGATTTTGTTAAGTCACGAGTCAGTTCGAAGTGTAACAGTGAAAGCGCTTAGCCATTAGCACTTGCACAGCCATGTAGCCGGTGATTCGAACGATCTTTTTCGTCGATAAACGATCACAATAGCTGCTACCGTTTAACATTAATGTTCTGAGAAAAATATCCAGATACGAGTAAAATATTTCTTCAATTTTTACGATGTATTAAATGTGGAAAAGTGTATTTTGAGTTTATTCTGTAAGATTAATTGGAAGTGTTTAAAATTTTATTTCATCAAAACTGAAATAAAGAACTGATGATAAATTGTTAAGAAAAGTAATGATAATGAAAAATAATTTTAAAATTAAACTAAATATCAAAATACTTTTGGGAAATACTTAAGTGTATTTGGATTTATTGGATCACGATGAAAAGCTATATATTTTGACATCCAACGAAATTATTTATCATTTCATTTGAATGATTTGGTATAGAGTAATTTTATTTTCTATAGAGAAGATCTCTTTGAGTTTTGAAAATATTTTTATAATACATTAAAATTTAAATTTCATATATTTAGACAAAAACACGAATCTAAAATTTATATTTGCAAGCTTATATTTCAAGAAATAAAGAACACTGAAATTTTTCTAAACTCTTCCATTCTTTCTGTTAGATAAAAAAACAAATCTATATCAAATCTTTTCATCAACTATTTTCCAATTCGTTATACGAGTTACATTATAGTAATAATTCAAAAATCAAAATGAATCTGTCCTCCTTTCTACTTTGCACGTACACATTTATTACATGCCTGCACAAACTTTCATAAAACTCCATAAATCCAAAATTAATAATCAGTTGAGCTCACTCAACGTGTACAGAGAGTTTCTTAATCGAGTGTAAGTTGGAATGTCGCGTTTCGCAAGCGCCCTCTATCGAATCTCACCAGAGCAAAGTCCACGGAATCAGACATACCTCGTGATCAAGATGACTCGAGAAATCACGTCCTTTGAAATACGTCGGTCATTCACACCGGATTCGTTCGTTTCTACATCTCAGTTTCGATCGAAATCCTTAACCGTTATGTTTTTATCACAATTTTGGATCTCTGGCCTTGTGAGAGAAGTGATTTCGTATGTTGGATCGAAGCAAAAAAAAATCGAAGGACAGGTGAAATTTATTTGAATGGAGAAAAAGATGATGCTAGGTTATGAAACGTTAAACTCGCATATTTAAATCGCATATTTAAATTTAAGAAAATTTTCTTGTCTATTTGACGAAACGAAGAATGAAAGAACTTTTACGAATTACGAATTATGAATTTCTATCACTTATACGATTTTATTTAATTTCAAATATAAAAATACATAATGTGACGTCACGATAAAAATTATTGCTACGATATTTACCAGATACTTTTTCCAAATCTATAGCAATTTGGAATCAAGTTGAATGTGATTAAGAAATATAAATCTAAATATAAAAAAACGTATTCAATCGTCTTTTTTTTTTACCATCATTTCGAAACAAATGATCCAAATGATTCTTTAATAAAAAGTACATCTATATTTGAACAGTTTAACAATAACATTCGTCGCGAAACATTCTCAAGTTTATGCCTTCTAACGAATAGGTGATCGGTAAGAGACCGAAACGATTTTCACTCTATTGCAACGCATGCATTAGTAAAGCAAATTCTTGATCGAAAGTGTTCACTATTAATCAAGAGTTTGAGCTATGATTAAAAGCAAGAAACATTGCGCCAAACATTCCCTTCTCCGACACAATTTTCGTTAATTAACTCGTCTATCAAATCGAAGACGGGACAGGCTATTGTACAATAACGTATTGCGTTGAATTCGTATAAATAACAAATTTCCCTCGTAAAGTATAAATGAAATAGAGCATTTCTGAAATAGTGATACGAAAAAGATTATTCTCGAAGTAAAAATGAATCGAGAGCACAGCAGTTTCGTATAGGTATACTAACCTAACCTCTTTCTGTTCAATCAAACAATCTTTTCCATCTTCTGTCAATAATGTGATGAACAGTGTGATAGTTTGACTAGTCCGTTATCTGGTTCTTTCTCGAAAAATGCACGAAAGATAAAATAAAAGAAACTATAGAATTTCTATTTCATTTAATTTGTCTCAGAAATTTTGAAAGAGGACAACAGCCGTGACGATCGATTTTCATGATAACTACACTAATGAAAGACAAGGGTGAGAAAGGTATATCCGTGGAACATGGTGTTGCAAAAGGGGAAAAGTTTACCCGATTCAAAAACGAATTGCTCAATAGATTTACACTCGAGCTGGCGATTTGTTAAAGGAAGGCATCGTATTTTCGAAATTTTTCCACGAAACTTTTGCGCATTATTCATACATCCAAATAAAAACAACAAAGTAAACGGTTTAGTTAGCCGAGAATCGAGAAATTTTCTAAAAATTAAATTATCATTGCAATAATCGTTCTTCTTTTCAAAATAATATCTTTTATAATATAAGAATTATTATTTGTAAATATTAACATTTATTATAATATCATTTATAATGAAATGTTATTTTAATTAAATAAAATAAAAAATATTGTAATTTCAAGCAATATTTTCTTTTGCAAAAATTTTCGTTATAGCTTTATTATATTATAAAATACACTGACCAATCACGAAGCACGTAATCTACCTAATCTACCCAATAATAGCGTTGGCTAAATATTGTCACCAATCATAACAAGTCTAAAACGACGAAGAAAGTGTATCAAATATTATTTATTTATTTATTTATTCGTTGTTCGTGATATAATTTCTTATCAAAAATTATTGAAAAAATATTTGTTATAACACATTCTTCGAGATATGTTATTTGGATTTATTCGGTCGGCAACGTAGCTAACGCTATTGCCGCGACTCGACTAGATTACATGCTTTGTGATTGGTCAGTATCTTTTGTTAATAATTCGTCATCAAAGACGAAAACGAAAGTTTTTGCAAAGGAAAATATTTCTTGAAATTATCTCAATTTTTAGGATATTCTGTATAAAATATTAATATATTCGTGAAGTAATGAATTCTAAAAATTTTAATAAAATTTGATATGAAAAAATATCAAATTAAAGATTATTTATTAAATTTACGAAAATCTAGATAGAATAAATAACTTATAATAAATAAATTAGCTTAAATCAATAATTTTGTATATCTATATATATTGCTATATTAAATTATACATATATATATACACATAATAGCACATTAATGATTAGTTCAAGTATCATAGTGAATTAACTTTTACGATTATCCATCAAATGAAATAATTCTTTGTAAAGAATCGATTTCTTAAACAATATTAGAAAAGCTTCAAAGTGTCATTAAATATATGTACATATGTACAATAAATTGTACATATAAGTAAGTAATCAATATCTCGAATCGATCGAAATCAGCACAAAACTGGAACGTATCTTCTTGAATGAACATTATAAAATATGTCGAGGATCACCTTAGAAAGTTGCTAGATTACCTTCTCGATGCTGAGTAGAAAAAAAAAAAAAAAAAAGAAATAATTGGATATCAAGAAAGTCGAGCGATTACGATGTTTTATACGATAACGATTTTCAACTTTTTTCGTGTTATACATGTATAAATTAACTCGATATTTCTATAAAAATATCTGTTTATTTATATTTATTTATATTAATTTCTAATCTACGAAAAAAGAATATATCAGAATGAAGAATTCATTTTTATTCTTCCTAATTTTCATATGGTCATATATTGGACAAAAATCTGGAACACATTAACAAAATGATAAATAATCGTAAAAAATTTATTCAAATACTTTTACGGGTTGAATTTCATTCGAATTAACTATTTCCGTGATGATTTGAATAGAAACTTGTCGCAGAAAGAAGAAAAATTCCAATTTGATTTCGAAAGGAATAAGAAGCTTCGTAATTTCGTGTATCTGTGTATATCGTGTATCCTGTTTATATATACATGTATATACGTATATGGATAGCCATTTCGAAATATTTCGTTAAAAAAATTACGTTGCCAAGTAGTTACACTATACGCACCTTATGATCGTTAAAATAAAACTGGAAGGAAAGTTATCCTATTATTCTCTTAGTGGAAGCGGTGATTTTTAAATAATTAAATCGTAATTGGGAAATCGAAGCGTTGAGTCAATAATATGCGTCAAGTCGAAAAAAAAAAAACTTTTTTCACCAACGAGAAATTACAAAATTGAGAATAAACTTTTCATTACGTGCTATTTGTGAAAATGTATCGTGCAAACGATAGTAATCGATGGTGCAATTTCGTTTCATTAATCGTAAATCGATGTTAAATTACTACTGTAGATTTTTGAAATAGATAATTCTTATTTCTTCGATTATGATATTGTTTAAAAAAATAGAACGAACAATGTTTCAAACAATGTGTAATAATATTTTAATAAGTAGTTTCCCAATACATGAGGAAATAATGTTTTAAATAATAATATATTTCGAATAAACATTTTCTAATTTTTATATTTTAAAGAGGTGCAAAATACAAACAAACAAATGCAAAAATTCATATGCAAATTAATTATTACTGAGCAATTTAAGTTTGCATTAGTTATAACTATTTTTAATTTTTTATTATTTGGATATTAAAAAATAACTTGAATTATTTATACATTACGTTATATACACTAGTAATGACGTTAATATATTAAAATTTACTTTAACTATTTGAAATATTCTTCTTTGAACGAAATACTATAATTTCAAAATAATATTCCCATTTATTTTTATTTATTTAGATTATCTATTTCAAAAATCTATCTTATATATTTCAACTTTGCTAAACACTAAGCCAATATTCTTTCCTCTTATTAAATCTTTGTCTCACTTCAATATAAATATTAATGAGGTTAGGTTATTAAACTTGTTCACATTGCTTACATAATTACATAATTATCATTAAACCTAGAAAACAATACCTTAACCTTGAACTTCTGCGTTTTACAGCACTTGATGTCCGGTTGGTTATTAGACTACAGTTACAAGTGTCAACCGGTCGATTACTCTCATAATCCGTCCGCGCTACGAATGGCTAATTTATGTTGGTGGTACTTCATCAGCAAATTCACGGAATTCGCTGACACGGTACGTAAAAGAATTGAATTGTTAATATCAAAAACATGGAATTAGATGGAATCGATCAAAAAATAGGAATTAATTATCGAAATCCTTTCGAATTCTTCAATGTTAATCTTAATTTGCAAGTCAAAAAAATTTACCGTTGAACTATGTACTATGTAAAATTATTGTTGTTGTTAATCGACTAATTATAAACTTAAGTTGAAAAAATTCGAGAAATTTTTTTTCAAATCTTAATTTCTTACAAGCAAAAAAAAAAAAATTGTTGCTAATCACTGAATCTGAATTTGAAAATTTCTATAAATCAATATCTTAAAGCTTTTCAAAAAATATAAATATAAAATTCGAATTCTGATTACTATCTCGTAATAATCTAATTTTCACAAGCCAAAAGAATAGTTATTATCGATTGATTTCAAATCTAACTTTGTGATTCTCAAAAAAAAAAAAAAAACTAGTTTTAAATTTAATTAGTTTTAAAAATCTAAAAATGTAATTTCAATCCATCTCTGATCAAAACATTTTCGATGCCAGACAATTGTACAGAGTTATTTCCCGAATTTCTTTCGTCATAGAAATTGATCACTGAGGCAGAAATGGTATCTGCCTCGCTATAGTCTATTATTATGATACAGAATACTGTTTTTACCGATCTTTTAATCGAAAACAAGTGTGTCGCGAGAGAGAAATTATTTTGTCCATGATAAAATCGTCGTATTTAAACTTGTTATGATTTTTCTTGCGAAACAAAGATCTTAGACTGAGTAAAATAGAGATTGTAATCAAATTAATCAAATGCTTTTTACTTTTTTTTTTTATAAAAAATGAACTTCATTATTTTTAATGAAAATTTCATGCTAATTTCATAATAATTTTCATCATTCATATAATAGCTAATAAGTAGTTTTATTATTTTCATTATTATTTATTATTCGTTACATTTAATGAATTGTTATTTCAATTAATAATCATTTAAATTAATAATAAACAATGAGAATAATAAATCTTTTCATTTTCTTAATGATGAAAATTATAATATTGATAATAAAAATAATAATAATTCGATATTAATAATGAAAGTAAATAATAAACTTATTTTATTAATAATAGAAAAATTGCCCATTGGTATTAATTTCATCATTTTTTTTTAATCTATTCCACAAACTTTCAGATATTTTTCGTTTTGCGCAAGAAGGAGAGCCAGGTGACATTTTTGCATCTGTATCATCACTCACTAACTCCTCTGGAGACATGGATCTGCGTGAAATTCATTCCTGGGGGACATGGTACTTTGGGAAACCTTATAAATAACGCGGTGCATGTAATAATGTACCTTTACTACATGGTATCTGCTATGGGACCGGAATATCAAAAATACTTATGGTGGAAGAAACATCTCACTACCGTACAATTGGTAGGTATATCGTTTTAAACAAAGAAACGTGGCATTTTTTCATAATTCTATCTTGTTAATAAGTTTATGAATATTTTTAAATATCCATATCTATATCAACATTAAAAATAATTCAATAATTTTTAATAATTTATCATTATATCAATTTTAAAAATGATCTGTCATTTGTTACTTGAAAATGTGGCAGTAGTGTTGGGTATGTGCCATCAAAGAATCAAGTCAAATTTGAGCAAATAATCGAAATAACATGTCATGTTCTCTTGGCTTCTAGAATCGATCTTTTAAAAGTATTTTCAAAATATATTGACACGTTTCAGATTATTATTCTCATAATTTAAGTAAATTTTAAAGAAAATCAATAGTTAAATGTCTATATGTAAAATACAGAGGATATAAAAGTTTTGGGGTTGATGAAGTTTAACAACAATTGATCTAAGCAAATAAAAAAATTCTCTTGATAAATAGATACAAAATCATGTTTTGAAACAATATGTATTTAAGAGAAACAAGATTTCAATATCTTTATTCGATCGAAATATTAATGAATTTTTATTTTATGGGGAAGAAATGTTATTTTCAATTATTGTTTTCAAGTTAAGAGATAAAGTACTTTTATTTTTTCACAAAAACTAAAATAGAAGAACTAAAGTAATATATTATTAAGATAATATCTATGTGGTAACATCATAGATATTACATTGATACAAGTAAATACAGGCAATAGAGAAGAAAAAAAAAAAAGAGAAAGGATTTTATTACGTCAAAATGAATGGTATTTAGTCTCACGTTCACCAATAAATTGCAAGTTGCAAAATTTTCTTCATCATTTTTAAGAGATGTGCATCTGCAGATGCAATCATTTACACTTCGATCTGCAATACAAAAAGCAATGCATCTCACATGCTTAGAAATATCAAATATCCAAGAAAAAAATATATATATATATATATTTATATATATACACTTTATCTTTTGAATAATAGAATCGATATCATTTTGACTAAGTTCATTTAGCTTTAGCAAGAGATTCATAAAGATACATAAAAATAAATTCGAAAATACATTGCAAGAAAAGAGAAATACAACTATATTTTTTACGATACGTTCCTAACCTCTAAAAAATGGTCACAAGACACAAGAAAGATATCAAATGTTTCTTAACCATGAGCAAGATATTCTAAGGTAACTAATATAGTTTATACGATACAGATGAGATCTTGCGAAGATATTAATCTTATTCTTAAAACATGAATATAT
Source organism: Apis dorsata (assembly GCF_000469605.1). NCBI lineage: Eukaryota > Metazoa > Arthropoda > Insecta > Hymenoptera > Apidae > Apis > Apis dorsata. The sequence goes on along the minus strand of NW_006264255.1, from coordinate 8,649 downwards.
TTAAGAGAAAAATCTTTGAGATTTGCTTTGAAAAATATTTTTTACAAATGCATTACAAATGGGTATCCAAAAATAATTTTCATTATTAATATAATAATAATGTCCATTTGTGAAAAGATATTTTTCAAAAATTTCTTGAATAAATTCATGTCTCAATTCAATGAATAATATTCAGATTATTCTTGTTATATCATACAAACGATAATTTTTTTAATTACAAAATATCTCGTCCATAGTTTTTAAAGAGATCACTATCAATTATCAATTATAGGCAGTGACTTTTTTAGAATTCAGAAGAGGTTAGAAAATACTGTTTAAAAAGACATGAAATTTCTAGTTAATAATAAATAAAAAATAAAAGAATAAACAGAGAAAGAAAAGAAAGAATAAATAATAATAATAAAAATAATAATAAATATCTTTTTAGATAGAGGTTAATGATTTCTTAATCTTCGAAGATTAGGATTGGCATGTAATTCCAATCCCTGAGCACAAATGATTAAATCGCGCAATACTTAAATGTCCAATAGCGCCAAATACATTTTAGAATGAAATTCGCGATACCTTCTTCTTGCACAACGTGCATGTTGCAGTTGGGCTAGATAATAATCTGCATTTGATGAAAGTGAACGGAACCACGACACATCGACTATAATGTTTGCATATGCGCGCCATTTCAGCATTGGTGTTCAGATTTCACTGAT
>NW_006264255.1:0-7660 GCF_000469605.1 Apis dorsata | reverse complement strand
AAAAAAAAAAAAACAATTTATATATTCTTTAAATTTACACATTCTTTCAAAAATGGGAGAAAAAAACTATTACAAAAAATAGCATTTAAAAGAAATGAATATTTTAATCTTCGTTTATTAAACATTGATTCATTAAACATTGAAGATTAAATGATTTGATTTCTTATTAATGAAAATCAATGAAAAATTCAAGAATTTTTTTATTAATAATTATATTTAAATGAAACTTAAACTTTTAATCTTTTACTAATTAAAGTCAATAGAAAGAATTTTTTATTAATGATTATCATCTCTTGATATTTTAACATTTCAGTTAATGTTAACGTATATTTTCATAATTTTTTTTAATCAATTTGTAACTTCAAAATCGAAAATACAGTAAAACTTTTTGATTAATTGTCTCTTTCAACTACTTCCATCTTTCAATCTATCCAACATCTTGCAACAAAAACCATTAAATAGCCATTAATAACCAAAATAATAATCTTTGTTCTTCAGAAGATAATAATTCAAGAAATAGAAATCTAAGTTAAATCTTTCTCTTAGATTTTATTAAAGAAAATTTATCAAGAAAGAAATAATTAAATATAACAATAAACAAATATCTACAATATTTTTCACAGAAACAATATATCAATAATAGTCATCACTACAATAAATCATTTAAAAAAATTAAATTGTCCAATTGTCACAAGATTCTTATTTATATATAGAATATTTTCAATTTTACCATTTAAGCTATAAAGATGCCTCAACTATATTCGGCGTGGAGTCAATATCGACAATAACAATATTTTCGCGAAATCCTGAGTCATTGTTGGCTACTCGTACAAGTCGATAAACAAAATTTCTCACAAACACATGGTAGGAACGAAGGAAAGTGAAAAGTACAAACGTTGGGCAATTGCAGGTTGACTTGCTTTGGACTCGGTCGCGATGGCGTAATTTGGCATTCCAATATATCGTATAGTGTCCTCTACCAGAACAGTATTGCAGTTAGGCTTTGTGTTACAGTGAAACGATAGTATGACTATGAAGCCTCACCTATGCAAAGCGTACCTTATTTAACTCGTAAGACTCATTAATTTCTCGTACATCGGCATAAAATACATAAGGAAAACTCGTGTTGTCCTTTCCTATACAATGCACGTGACTCTCCCTACTTCATTTACATTTGAGGTTATCTTCGTCGATTCTTTTCCAGGATATTCCGCAACCATTCAATTCGTTTCGAATAAATCGTGAGGTTAGAAAAACTATTCATTCATTTCTCTGATGCAGAACAATTTTATACCTAAATTATTTTTATATTTTTTTCAAATTTTAATTTGTACAGAATGTTTCAAGTGATATATGCGAGTAGGAAACATAATTGTTATTTTATACTATCGTAAAAGATAATTTAAAATATCTTTTTCTATTATAAATTAATAAAAAAATTAATTTATTTCTATCAATTCGAAAATATTTCTAATAAAATCGAAATCAAAAAATTTGTATTGAATATGCATAAAGTTTCTATGTCAACATTGAAAAGATGGTAAACTTGAATCGAAGATGGCAATTTTAAGGTTAGATCGAACAAATATTGTAGATATAAATGAAATATTTATACAAATGAATAACTTTTATACAAATTCTATTTAGATATATATAAAACTGTATTTAAATATAAATAAAACTTTAGTAGTTAATTATAATTTATCCCTTAATTATAATTTATATGAACAAAAATTTTATTATATGAACTAAAATCCGATCATATAGCTGATTATTCTTGTTTATTATTACGATAATAAATCACATATCATTCAGTTATTCAATTTATTATTGTCATATATAATTTAGATTGTGAAAAATTCTAAATAATTAAATTCCAATATGTTAAAGATTGAATTATTAAAAAAATAAAATAAAAATTATAGCAATGTAGTTTTGTAATTAAATATTTCGATGCCATTTATTTGAAAATATATTATTTCTTTCTTTTTTCTTATTCTCTTATATATTTCTATTCTTTTTTCTTTCACTATATATCGCTGTTTTATCCTATATCTAGTCCTATATCCTGGCATAAAATAATGATAAGACTGAATCATTGTAATTTAGGCAAGAAATTTCAATTGGAATTTAAGCAAACATTATTGTATTTTTAAATGATATTAATAAATTTTCAGGAAAAAAGAATATAAAATTCGACTCACCCTTATATATGTATCCTTTTTTCGTTTACAGGTACAATTCTTTCTGGTGTTCGTACATAGCGCCCAAGCTTTGGTATTCGATTGCGGTTATCCAAAACTAGTAGCGGCACTTTTACTGCTTCATTCAACAATCTTCTTCATCCTTTTCTCAGATTTCTATCGACGAGCGTACAATAACGACAGAACGATGAAGGAACTGAAGAACGATTAAACACGATGGACATTATTATCCCAAATTTACCTCCGATACATTTCAACACATCGATCTTTTGATCACGCATATATGTTCGATTATCACGAATCGATTATAAAAAAAATTTTCAAATTTTTGTAAATTATTATTTAATTATTGTTAAAATTTTGTATCCTCAAAAAATATAAAAAAAATTTTCGTATTTTTTTTTTTGCAAAAGAATATAAATAAATATAATATAAATAATATAAAAAAAATATAAGAAAATATTTAAGAAAGATCGATTCATGAATTCGACCATTTGAAAGATCGAAGTGATTATTCGATCGGAGTAGAGCTTATAGATTCCTTCCGTATGGAAGAAGATTATATATTTTACATATTATCTTATATCCTCCGCAGGATATCTCAGGTCTCGCGAAAAGCTCAGACCAGGGCTTTCAAAGCACTTATTTTTAAGAAAATTTTGACCGATTATGTATTCAAGGTTATCATTGAAATTTATATTTTTGTTAAGAAGAATGAATTAAAGTTTTCACTAAAAACAATCAAGTTTAATTCGTTTTATAATACGTATTCATATGAAAAAGTAAGTATATGAAAATGAAAAAATATATATATATATAATTCGATACATTGATCGGTCCTTAGTGTCGTTAATTTACTTTAATGCACTTTTTACTTATCGTCGGATTTGTAATTAAGATTTACTGTAAATATATAATTAGTTTTAGTAAGCACCGCAAGATGTCATTATTACAGTTTTATTTAATATACTACTTGTTTTGAGCTATTTGTTTTATGATAAATATATGTACAAATGAATTTTTTTATCTATTTTTCAGAAGAAAAAGAAAAAGATTAATTCCTTTGAAAAAAAATACTTAATTTAATAAACATTCTAATGTATGTAATTATAATGGCTCATCTCATGAATTTTCAAGCTCAATCTTCTGTTTAAATTTGTATGTATTTATATTCTTTTATTATATTTTATTGTTATTACTTTTATTACTGTCACATATTTGTATTGAGTATTTAAAGAAACTTCATGAATTATAAATCACATTTTTAAATATATATTCACACTTGCAACATATGGAATAAATAAATAAAAAATAGTAAAATAGTGAAGTGATATATTTACCTTTATATTATTTCGAAAATTATCGCGAAATTATTATATTTTAATATCTTATGTATTTCTGACACAATACAGTAAATGCTAAAAATTACATATTGTTGAATAAAAACAATTGGCATCGAAAGGATAACATATAAAGATATTGATAAGGACAATATTGACACTTGTACATTTATTGAAAAACATATAAATACTGCACAATGAAGTTTCTTGAAACTACTCATTAAAAATTATCACTTGTTTCATTTTTTTTATATAAGAAAACGACGAAACGCTGAAACATTAATGAACAACTTCTCTGACAAATATCTTTTCTTTATCCGGAAATCTGTCGAATAAAGATACTTTCTACCTATTGATTCTTCTATAAATTCATCCCTTCCAAAGAGATGACAGATATACTTATCTCGAATCTACAGGTAAAAAAGACGAATTTATCTCCTAACAATGTGATTATTTTTTTAGGGATCAAGCTTCACTTTAAGTTATTTATATACGTGATAAAATATAAGCGTAAATCATTTTGTAAATATGTAATTCTTTTATTATTATTTTTTTTTTTTGTAATATGAATAAATATTGAATTACTTGCACAATATAACCTATCCTTAATATATAATCATATTAATGAAATATTAACGAAATGGAGATAGAGAGAGAAAGAGAAGTAAAAATTTTGAAATTCTTGTTATAACATAAAATTTTAATAACAAATATAATACTAATTTCGATAGTAGTTTATTTATATAGAGAAATAAAATATTATTTCTTTAATTTAAAAACAAAAATTATAAAAAAATTATTAAAATTAATATAAATTAATATAAATAAGAAAAAAAATCCTGTTTAACATATCTTAAATATAAATATAAAAATACAAAATATGAATAAGAATTATTATAATAATGAAAATATTTACATAATTTTTAATAATTTATATCTTAAATTCTTTATTAATTGCTCTTTCACAATCTAATCTAAATGTATACATGTATACAATTTTGAATAAATCTAAAATCTAAGCTGCTGCTTTCAAAGCTTCTTGCCTATTGCGTTCTCTAACGAGAAGTCTACGTTCTCTTTCATATTCTTTCGCTCTTAAAATATAACTGTAACATAAATTATAATTAAAAATTCTTTATAATAAATATCAACCAATAATAAAAATAATGGCAATATTTCTTATAATTTAATTTAATTTTAGTTCTTATAAGTAATTTAATTAAGACTTACTCATCATATTCACACTTTTGATAATCATGTATTTCTGTTACACAACGGGTTACAAAAGGGAATTTTTCCATATAACACCGGATATAATTTAAATAAAGATGAGCACAATAATCTCTTAAATCATGTGGAATTTTAGCAGCTATCATATCTTCTTCTGACACAGGCATAACTGTAATGTAACATTATAACTAGATATAATTGTGTGTATAATAATTAGACATATATAATTAAGTAATATATGTATTTTTTTTAATATTATATATCCTATTATAATACATAATATATAATATTATAATATTATATATTTAAATAAGAATATATTATATAATAATAATAATAAAATAAAACTGTTTTATATATAACATATTTTTTACTTTTTATTACTCATAATTTTATATGTTCTCAAAAATAAAATTTTTAATAAAAATCATGAAAATTAACTTATAATAATTTCAAATATATGATTATGTCATTAATGGATTATTTATAATACGAGAAAAATATTGAATACTCAAAAAATAATATTATAATGAAATGCTAGCAAAAAATTAATAACACTATAGAAGCAAATTTTAAATCATTTACATAATTGTGTAATAAATAAACATAGCACATATAAAATATAAAATATCAATAACTAAAATAAACTTATTGAAGGTTAGGTTCAATTAAAATACTTGCCTCTTTGTTTACGTTGTCCGGAAAATCCGAACATCGGATCAAATGTTGGTTTTTCCGAATCCGGAAAAGGATCTGAACTTATCGCTTTTTGTAATGTATTACCCATTTTATTAATATAAAATTATAGTCGGAAAAATAACATAGAATCAAGAAAGTGCGAATAACGCACAATACCGACCTCTGGTGATACTATATTATGTAATTTAACATAAACAAATAATTTATATCAAATATAAATTTTCTTAATTATTTTTACAACATTACTAAAAAAATTATTCATTTACAAATTCTTATATGTATAAAAAACATTTACGATGTTTTTATTATATATTTATTAAAAATAATATTGTTTTACATGAGAAAGGAATTCACACATAAAACAATTATCTTTTTAATCATAAAGTTTATTAAAATCTCACTGAAATAAACATATATATATATTAAAAATAAATAATAATATATATAAAATTTATAATTATATGATATTATTTTTAAAAAATCGCTTCAGGCCAATTAGGGAATTTAATAATTTTATTTTTTGAAATATTTTTTTTTTTTAATGTATTTGTGTAGCACATACTTTCTTATTAGCTTAACAAGCTCTTTTTAGTTTCATCTATGATCAAAGTTTCATCTAGTTTCATTTATATAATCAAATACTTACTTATAATAATAGAAAAAATTTTTCTTGTTGTATTTAAAATTGAAAAATATAAAATAATTCAATCATCTTCTTCTTCCATTGCTTCAGGCATTGTATTTCCTATAATAATAACCATCAAATATTTTCATAATCTAAAACATAATAAATATATTGCATGAATTTTAATTATTTTGTATTATACCATTTTGTAATCTATCTTCACTAGGCATATGTCCTGCTTGAAGTAATTTACTAAGACGCTGCACTTCTTCAAGGGAAGAAGCATTTGTAATAGCTTCCCTAATTTTATTTCGTTCTTCTGGAGTTGTTAATGGTTTGTCTATAGATGTTCCAGAATTTTGTGTTTTTACTTTCTTTGCTATTTCACGAACCATTTCTTTTCCTCTTTTACTTCTAAAATATGCAACTGCAGCTTCACGTTCTTTCATCTTGATTTTTCGGAAATCTAAAAGTCTCAATTGTGGAAATCTATATACAACATATTGTCTATATTGAGGTTTTGCGGAAACTGGATTTTGTAGCAAACATAGATTAGTTAAATTTTTTAATTGTGTGAGTGGTTCTAAATCACCAAGTTCTTGAATCATATTTCCAGTTAACATAAGAGTTTCCAAATTTGGAATACAATGTTCTAATCCTTCTCCAATTCTGACAATACGATTATTATTAAAAAAAAGAGTTTTGATCCTTTTTAATAAAGGAAATCCATCTAATTTTCTTATATCATTATCAGAAAAATCAATAGTGTCAAATTGATCCTGAAAAATTTTTGTATATTATGTTCTATTTATTTTTTATTTAATTTTTTTTATAAATTGTAATAATTAAATACATATAATTAATAAAAAAAAAATTCATTAAATATTATTCTAAAATACTAACCAAAGTTGCGCCCAAATTTTCAATTGTAGGTATTTTATACCCTGAAATAAAAAATTACCAAAATATTAAAAAATTAATGACAATTTTTAGGTTATATTTTGTCAATATAATTCATACAAACCTCTAAGATCCAATTCCCGATCTTTTACAGGATTAATATATTGCATGGATTGTTGAATTAAATCTGGTGTTAATTTAACCATTATTTAATAATATTGTTTATAGAATTACTAGTAAACAAAATTGTTATAAAGGTTAACCTATTTGCCTCAATACTATTTCGAAGATTTAATTCCCTGTACAGCTATCGTTTTCATGTAGCATTAGTAAACTTGATTTTATACAATACACAGTTCAGGGAAACCAAGCAAATAATAAGAAAAAGAGATAGAATAAAAATTCAGCGCCATCTTTTGAATATTGAAAACATGTTTTTAAAAGTAGGATAAGATAAAATAGGAATTAACAATTGATGCCATCTATTGAAATGATATTGAAAACATCTTTTTAAAAGTTCATTTTATATAAATATATTTTATATAAATTTTATATAAATATAAAATTTTTTATATTTATTATATTATTATTATATATTTTTATTATATTATATATTATTATTTTTTTTATATTATTATTAAATTTTTATTAATTTAAATTAT
>NW_006264254.1:34134-35834 GCF_000469605.1 Apis dorsata | reverse complement strand
TATAAAATTATATATTATAAATTAAATATTATTATTATATATATTGAATATTTTAAATAAATGTCATTCAGAATTTAAGCTTTTTTAAAAAATTACAAATTAAATTATTTTTGAAATTATTTGAGAAATAATCTATTTTTGAAATGATATATAGATTTCATAAAATAATTATAAATACTAAATTAAAATAAAATTCGTAATTAAATTTATTTGTCACTTCATTTATTTTTCAATATTTATTTTTCGAATTTTATTTTAAAAATAAATAAATAATAACTTAAATTCCTTTAATGAGTTAAATAAATAACGTAATATCAATTGAATAAATTGCTTATCAAATAATAAATATTAATATAATTACCATTATTTAAAATAATTATCTTTAACTTACTATTTAATATAAATTTCTTCGTTTTTCATTAATAACATAAAATTCATCGAATTTCCAAACAATAACCTCAAATATCTTTAATAGGCCAAAGAACATAAATAAATTAAATAAATTACTTATCAAATAATTATTAGTATCATTTAAAATAATTATCATTAAATTATTATTTGAAATAAATTTCATCCAAGTCTGATTTCACTGAATACATAAAACATTCCTTATTTATTTTATAATAATTTATGATGCACGTGGTCCAATCATGCATATCTTGAATGAATACGCGTTATATCAATTATTTCAACAATGTACCTTTTTAATCGGCTGTTGAGATGATCAATTGACAAAATACTTCGAAGAAACACATGATTAACGGAAGAAAACGATGCGCGAAGAGTAATTAAGAATGAATTGCAAACGGTCACCGACATAATTCCGGTAGGGCAATTAAAAACTCGAACAAGTCGCGATAGTTATTATTAGACACCAGTGAATCGTTAAATTAATGCGACCCAAACATGCAAACACGAATTGCATAAGGAATGGTTTAACCGCGTCGATTTAAAATTACAGCTATTATTACTCGTTTTGCGATCGAAAACAGGACTGTATAATCGAACTTGATGATTGTCATTGATTAAAATTTATGAGAGTTTTTGAATCAAGATTTGATTTTTTTAGATTCGTGAAACTCAAATTTGAAATTTTTGAAACTCTCAAAATTAAAAAATTTTTTCTTTTTTTAAGAAGCATTTCTATTTGCAATTTGCATTTCTATTTCGTAAACAATCAGCTATTCGAAATAGTCATCTATTTGATTTACAAAAAATTAAATTTGTCCGTTTAATTTTTTTTTCATATAAAGAATTAATGACATTGTCACTGTTTAATCAAAATAAACCTAAAGTCTTGATTAAAACATAAATTCAATTGAAATGCAAACTTATTATATTTAAATAAAAAGAGAGTTTCACATCACAAATACATTTTAAAAATAACAAAAAATTTCAAAATCAAGGATTTAATGATTTTTCTATATACTGTCTTTAAGTATCTGTATTTTAAGTAGCTGTATTTGTTTTTTAAATATTTTAAATTATAAATGAATGATGAAATAAATAATTAAATATAAACAATAAATAAATATAATAAATTTAATACACTTTTAATTATAAGAATTTTTTAGTTCTTTCCTGAATAAAAATAATTTCATAAATATTAAATCTAAATCTAAAATTTTATTCTAATATTGATTCTAAAAATATAAATTTAGACTTAGTTAAATTAAAATTTAAATATATTTAAATTATTT
>NW_006264254.1:15532-33684 GCF_000469605.1 Apis dorsata | reverse complement strand
AGATTACAGATTATTAAATGAAAATCTGAGATTAAATTATATAATTATATAATATATTATATATATATTATATTATATATATATATAATATATTATATATAATTATATAATATAAATTATATATAAAAATATTATTCATTATATTCATTCGCTTAAAAATAAGTAGGAATTACAAATAAAATAATTTCCTTATATTTTATCATCTATTAATAATTTTGATCTCTCGAATTAAATCTAAATCATTGAATTTTCAGTTAGATTATCCTGTTTGTAAAAAATGACTATTCAACAATTAATGTATACTAATAATAGTTAAATTGAAATCAATTAAACAGAAAATGTTATTATACATTTACATATACATAGGAGCAACTATTTTTCGAGCGCTCGACCTCCGTAACACAAGAAAATCCAATATCCGTGGCCTTTTTCTTCCTTTCGAGTTTCTCCTGATCGATTCAATTCTTCGAGAATGAGCAACTCGTTGATTTTCGGAAATAACCTTCGAATGCGAACACAAAAGTCGTTACTTGAGGATTGACTATGTTCGATTCAGTAATATTGCATTATGGATTTCATCGTTGCGACCGACATTCCACCAGTTCCAGTTTTTTTTCTAATTCAAATATTTTTTTTCAAATTCTTATTTTTCGAAAAAAATGGAAATTTTCAAGACGATTCGCAAATTATTTATCTAATTTTTAAATGTTTACTCTCATTTGCAATTGTTTGTTCTTATATAGAGAAAAGCAGTCAAATATAAAATATCAGTTTTTTTCAAATGTCATTTTTACAAAATCAATTACAACAAAAAATATTTTTATAGGTGTAATATTATATATATAATATTATATTATATATATATTATAGATATATTATAGATATAATATTTTAAATATTTTTAAATATTTTAATATTTTTATTTATATATATTTAAGTATATTCTTATAAGTATATTCTTATATAGAAAATATATTTAAACTCAATTTAAGATCATTTTTATATTTCTAATGCTATGAACAATTTGGAATATTTAATTAATATTAAAAAGATATAAACTATATATAATATGGAATATGTAAATATGAAATGATATAAATTTTATTTTTGTTATTTTTTTTTATTTTGTTGTAAGATTAAGTTATAAAAAAAATTATATTCAGAAATAACTATTTATAGTTTAATAAATTTATAATAAATTATTAATTATTATAGATTTTAATGAAACATATGACCACTTCAAAATAATCTAAACTAATTAAATCAAATTAAATTCAGGATAATATAATTTGATTTATCTCAGTCATAAATTATTTTGGAAGACTTCTTTGTATTTATATATTAAATATATTTTTCATTTATATAATAAATGTTAAATATATTTTTTATTTATATAATAATAATATAATATTGATCATTACGATATATCAAATTAATTGTAAAATGAATATTTTTTTGCTATTTTTAATAATTATTAAATATTATTATTATAAAGAATAACGTTTGAAATCTCTTGAAGATTTAGAAGAGCTTGAGAATATTAATTTGCGAATAGCAAAATATCTCTTCTAAAAAAATCTTTAATATCTTCTTCTAAAAAAATATGAATGATAATGATAATAAATATGAAAAAATGTATCAAAGAAATATTTGATATAAAGAAACACATTATGATAATTATTGATAATTTTTTATAAATATAAAGAATCATATAAAGAATATCTTTTTAAATAAAATTATTTAATTTTTATTATAATAATTATTGCAATTCATTATTTCCTAGAAAGAAATAATTAACATATTTATAACTAACTTATCAAAAAATCTTTAATTTAAAAGATATAATTTAAAAAATGTTAGATGGAAAATATTTTAAATAGTAATATTTATCTATTTATAAATATCTATTTATATTCATAATAATAATTATTTTTTTCAAAAGTTCAAATGACGAATTATTTTCTTCGTTTTAACATTCATTTATATATTCTTTATAATAATAATAAAAATAAAAAATAATAAAAAAATTTTTTTTATTTATTTCATATTACATTAATATAACATTTTTATGTGTTTTATATTTTTATAATTTGAAAACTTAAAAATTAATAAATAATAAAATGTATTCTATTTAAGTTAATTATTTTAAGTTAAATTGATTTAATTAAATTTCAGACGAATAAACAAATAGATTGATGTTTCTTTTATTTCTTGAATAATAAACACTAAATCTCATTAATAGCCTTTGAATGTAATCGCTGTAAATATATCATAGTTTCGTTGTTTTCGAATGCGAATCAAAGGCATGAATTCATGCATATAAACCAATTAACAGTGAAAGTGCGTTGACACGTTTCCTAATTCTAACAATTATTCCGCTTATTGCCTAAGCTCTACACGATTTCGGTTGGAAGGGAGTTTAATGGGAAAGTGGAGTTATGTAAACAATCCGTGATCATGCATCAATCGAGCATCCATATATGAGCTCGATATTGAAATATACGGAATGTTTTTAATATCTTGTTATTTGTGAATAGCGAATTGAATAAATTGCGAAGTTATATTCAAAAATGGAAAAAAAGTTCAACTTCAAAAAATGACTCGAATAATGATCATACATTATCAATCTCGTAATTTAATTTAGGAATAATTTAAATATAATAATTATTTTAAATATAATATTTGTTTGTTAATATAATTACAAAATAATTTTATTGAATTGGATATTTCTATAAAAACATATCTTACATAATTAAAAATTTTGGACTTATGTGATTTTGAATGACTTTTCTACAATAAAATTGAATAAATTTAAAAGAACTATTATTAATCAATTATTATATTAATTATCATAGAAAAAGTAAAATTTTATTTAAAAAAAATTAAATTGATTTTAATATCATTTCAATGCCATCGTGTCAAAAGACTTCCATTCTCAAATAGAATATTTTTTTACTCAAATCATTTTTCAATTTATCTTTACAGCAGATTATTTTGCTACTGTATTTCGTATAATAATAAAATAGATAAATAAAAAAATATTTCTTAAAAATTAATGCATTATTATAGATAATAAAGTAAATAATTATTATAATTAAACAAATAGTATCTGAGAAAATATATATTTTTTCCCCAATATACAATAAATTTAATAATTAAATCTGTAGTTAAATATGATTGCGTAAAAATTATTTAAAAAGTAAAAAGTATTGATTTTAATAAAATTAAATAAATAAATAAATTTATTAAATAAATAAATAAAAAATAATATAAATTCAGATAACTTATTATATATATATATTCAGAATAATATATTCAGACAACTTATAAAAAAAATCTAAACGAAATGAAGTTCCGAAAGATCAATTAAAAAGTTAATATTAGATATTAATATTAGATATTATATTAATTATTTATTAGATGTTACAAAGATTTATTGAAATGTTTAAAATATATCTAAAAATCTTAATTGATGATTATACAAATTCAATTATATCAAATGTTTCAGAAATTGAATCGATTAAATAGTTAATTTTCTTACTAGAACTATTTGAATTTATGTTGATAAAATTCTCAAAATTATATTACTTTATTAAAAGATATACTATGTTTAAATATTTAAAAAATTTTTAAATTTTATTTGGCTGTATTAAAAATAAAAAATTATATAGAAATAAATTATATAAAACAAATAATAAAAAATTTATAGGAATTGAAAATTATATTCATATAACTACTGCAATACTATATATTCACAATTTATAAAAATATACAATTAAGAAAATTCAAATATAAATATATACTTGTGGAAGAACGAAAATAAATTAGATTTAATAAAAAATCATTGATGAAATGAAATAAAAAAGAAGAAATGAAAAAGTAATATAATTTTTGGAATTATCACAAAAAAATAACAATAAAAAAAAACTAATAATATAATCTTCGCTTTTATAAGAATGAAAATATGTGAAAGTAGTATTTATTATTATGTAAATATGATTCAAATATTTTTAATGGTTGTTGTTTACTTAATTTTTTAAAAATTATTTTCTAAGTCAAGAGCAACAATCAGTCAGATTAAGAACTGATTAGAAAAAATTTGAAAAATTAATGGTTTTTCGAATTGTATTCATATATATATATGAAATTATAAAAAAATACAAGATTCAATTAAATTCAATGCGTTGATGCTTGTAAATGCAATCTTCAACAAATTTCAACAAATATAGCACATTTATTTTATGAAAATGACAATGAAATCAAAAAACTCAATACATGATCGTATAATAAAGGCCTATATTACACATTTCTCAAATTTCCTAGTAAATTATAAACAAGTGAGCTAAACAAACTGAGCTAAACAAGATTCTACCAAACTAGTTTTCAAACTAGAATGTTTGGAGAACGTATTCAATTCCTTTTACGATATATAACTTCGCCTAGAACAGGAAAACGAAGCGGAAGAGACCGAGAAGTTCATCATCCAAAACAACTACAATAATATAATGATATCACACAGAAAATTAGAAACAGTTAATACCTACAAACTACGATCATCATCTGTTTCATCATGTTTATAGTTTAAAAAAAGTAAAATTGCCAAAGATGAAATTGCTAATTTGCAATAGCAAAGTAAAAGATTGATTATTTAAATAGTATACAATCATGAATAATTGATAGTCAAATGATTCAGAATTAACTCACTAAAAAACTGCTATACTTACATTATCTGACGATATAACTACCATAATTGAAATATTATAATAATTATAAGCCTGCGTGAAAATCATTAAGAAAAAACTATGATAATAAGTGAATATTTTAATTCGTTGCATGTACTAATGAAAAGAGTTTTAAATCTTTATGTGTATTTGTATAACCATGTGTATAAACCATATTAAACAATATTTTTATTCACTTATATTATTACAAATACGATGTATTATTCTTATCTTTAATTTACTACCGAAATTGGATCATGATATTCATTTTGAGTATAAAAAATTATTAAAATACACTACTCGTTACAAATCTTCTCGTGGAAAAGGTCAAGGATATATTTATATTGTGTGTTTCGCAATTATATATTGAATGTTCATTTATTCACACATATTGGTCATTTGAATCAAGTAATAAATGCTTCATTTGGTTTTTGTTCTCTTTCATGAGAAATTTCTAATATTCGTTACTATATATTAGCATCTCTAGGGATATGAGATTTCATTATTTTAAAGTATATGTTACTTGATTCAAATGACGAATATGCATAATAAATGAATATATATATGATTGCGAAACATTTCAAAGTATGAATATGTTCGATCTTGTTACAGCCATCTTCGAAAAATCATAATTAATAAAATGTACAGAATGATATGCGGAGACAATATCATTTTTGAAAGAATTATTTAAAGAATCATTGAGATTGTACATTTTTTAGAAATATTTTAGCATAATTGGCAGAATATGAATATAATCTTGGGATTCAAAGCGACATTTTCCAATTATATCAATTATGAAAATTTTTACATTTTTCTGGGAATAAAGGATTTTGTAAATAACATTGATTTTCTGTTTAATTTTAGGAGTTTTCTCATTGGCTGTTTATATTTCATAATCCCCAATTCTTCGAAATGAATATGAAGAAGATTTCAGAAAATAAGTATTTGTGTAAATCAAAATTTTTTAATTTTTCAATTATCCAAATTATTAAAGTCCACACTGAGAGAATTTTTCTTTCTTAATCTTCGAATTAGCAAAAACTTTAACTTTTCAACTTTTTTAAAGCTCGATTAATCATAAAAATTTTTAAAATTTTAATAAATTTATTGCATTATATGCATTCAATAGCATAGGGAAACTTTTATTTGCATACGAACTTCACTTTGTTTAAAGGAGTAATAGAACTTTGTAATAAATTATTTTGTAATCAATCATTGATATATATCATAAATATAAATTGAAGTTAACAGTTGTTGTGAATAAATGCATCAATGCAATGCTGAAAATGAAATTACATTTTTTGTAACCAGTTAAACAATTCTGTTAATTTACAAAACAATGAACCATCATGATGAAAACTATAGAAGCGAATGGGACATTATGATTCATTATTAGACAATATCACAGCAAATGATTTAATGATGATAACCAAAATATTTATCAAGAGTAAATATTAATCGTTAGAATTAATACTTTTAAATATCTGTTCAATTTTATCATCGAAAAATTAGCAATCAAACTTCAGGCATCAAAATCGGCGTATTGAATTCGTATTCTATTTGCAACTATATAACTATATCATTTCATCTCGCCATACTTGATTTGAGAAAATATTTCTAATTATATTATAAATTTCAAAGAATAGTTCAACGAATCTATCAATCTCACTTCCTATCTATCGAACATTAAACTCGCTGATTCAAATTTTTACAATACCTATTCTTCAAAAATATGAAATATTGATTGAATTCAGATTTACATTATCCATATTTAACATTGGACAAATTAACACGTTATACAAATGATCTCATATTACACAAAACATAATTCCATTGAATAATGAATAAAATGTAGATTCCGATTTCAACAAATAATATCATCCACAAATCTTCAATTCGAACTTGATAAATTTGAAAAAAATTATAAGCAAACTCCATCTCCCATCGGAATAAAATAAATATGAAGAACATTTCAACACGTTGCAACAAATTCAAAAGATAAATATTTTCTATTTATGCTTTATATTATCATTCGAAAACCATAATGATTATTTCTGAAAGTCATATCTCTCAGTTCTCAAATGACTTCAATTATTAAAATGCTAAATATCAATTCAATACTAAAACAAGTAAATATCCGTCATAAAAATATATATTAGTTTCATATGATAAAGATTAATATTGGTAATAGAATCCAGAAATTCCATCTATCATACCACATATCACAAAACAAATCAAATAATGAAAGTATGAATATAAGTTTGTTTTTAATCAATAATTTTGCGTTGATCACTGAACGAAATCTTGATGATTAAAACTAGAATTCAAGATAATATATTTTACTGATTCAATGTGCTTTCATAAATATGTTCTAATAAATGATATCAAGAAAATGTACCACCAATTTCCACCAATTTTATCACCAATCATATGCAAATGATTTTTGAAAAATCAAATACTTTCCGCGAGCATTTATTGCACTTATCGCGAGATTTATAAACTTATTCTTCGTATGGAAATCCTTTTCTATTATTATCGGTCACCGACATTCATTAAGCCTAAATTAAAAATAATGTTATCTGAGAAGTTTACCATTTTCGAGAAGATTTTAATCTCTACTTATAATTATATATTTTTGACATACAACTTGGCTGAAGCGAAGTCTGATCCCAAGGATGATATATTCAAGATATGGCTGACTCAACAGTAATCAACATTATTTTAATTTAAAGAATTTTCCTCTAACTTAAGGATGCCAAGCACTGGCATTATTAGTTATTATCTTGTCCCATTGGAAAACAATAATCCAATTGAATTAGGAAGGGATTTTCTGAGGGTACAAGCCTCACTTGTGAAAGAGAGTTTTATTGTGAACACATCGTGCTCTGACTATCAGATACGAGAAATAAATAGTTTGTAACAATACATCGTGTTCTGATCGTCGGACACGATTATTTATTGTGACTTGAAAAAAAATATAATTAGCGTTTGCTATGAACACATCGTAGTCTGACCACTAGATACGACAATAAGTCATTTCTTTGTAATTACGTATCATGCTCTGATCTGAACACGATCATCTATTGTGACATTATGAGAGCTCAGATCCAGCTCTCGTAAAGACATGCATGCCGCATTAATACGACCCATTCATCATGAAAAAAGTATATTAATAATCACAAGCACTAACTTCTTCATATACATGTCATTTCTCAGTCGAAAGAGCATTCGATATATATACATGCACTTGATAATCCACATCTATCATTACAATATAATTATTGCGGGCATGAACAAATACTTTCAAAAATGTTTATGTACTGTTGAATGAGAATGATAATGCAGAAATGTATGAATTAATTATGAATTAAATATTAAAATTTGGATTCTTCACAGTTTCATTTCATATATAAAGCGAATGGTGATGAAACTCTTGATTTTTCGAGTTGAAATAATCGAAATTTATACATAAATGATCTCATCACTAATTCTCGTTTCTTAGAAGAAGCAATTTGAGACGAAATTATAAAAATCCCAGGAAAGATTTCTAAGGATTGAATATTCGATAATAGGTAAATCTATATTATTGAATGACTGAATAAAAAGAAATCTCTGAATAATAAGAATTTATGAACTATAATGAAAACTTTTAGCATTTTCTGTGGAATGAGAATTTATTCAGTTATATATTCAATTAAATGCATTTTAATCTGCAAACCAATATATGTATACCAATATATAATGTATCATACCGTCAGACATAACAAACATCTGTAATCCATTCAAACTTAGGCCTTATTATCATCACTATATAAACTATTATGTAAATTATAATAAAACTAAAATAAACCTGTGCCATTCGATATATATATCTTTTAGACAACTTATTATATTTAACTGGATTCATTGAATAATTTGATTTTTTTATGAAATGCAATTCTGGATGGTGTAAATAAATCAAATGGTCAAATATAAGAATGATACCAGTGAAAAAATATATTTTGAAACATGTATTTATTTAAAAAAATGAATTCAAATTAATAATAAAGTGTAATAATATAATTAATAATAAAGTGAAATAATATAAAGTAGCTTGTTATGTGAAAAATCATTATCCCTAATTGGAATTCCCTTTTAACTCGTGAATTTATATGAATCAATTAATATATTATTAGTATTAACATAAACAAAATAACATTTTTGACAGACTCTACTACTTTTTTGAATTAATAATCCTCTTCATTGAAAATGTAATATTTGTATAGTCAACAATATAGAAAGAGATAAAAGAGATAATCTGCACTGGAATGTTGGATGCATGTTAGAGCAGATATATCTCGAGAGTTACAATTCAATGAATTCATAAATCAAATATGACAATCAAATCCAACATGGCTAACTCAAGATGAAACACACTATATTCTCATCAAGTAGACCGTTGCACAAAAACATATTTTGTTACAGGCCTCAATTTATACCTCAATTTATGTAAAACAAATCTGCGTTATTAATTATTAGTTTTATTTTAAGAAGGATATAAAAAGTATTTCGTATAGAGAAGGACTGCTTACAGTTATTAGAACTAAAGATTTTCGATTCAAAATAGTGCAACAGATATGGTTTTAACACAAATTATAAAACTTGAAAAAATCGATAAAATAATTTAAGAATAATTATATTCATTTTTAGACGCAGAAGAAATCATATACATAGAAGACTCAAACATGTAAGAATTTCATATACTCAATAACATTCAATAATTTTATCATAATCATATCATTTCTATATATCACTTCTATTATCTGAGATCATCTACAACATTTTACATTTTATAAACATTATACTTTATTCGATAATCAAACGATTCGGAATCAAATGTGAAAGGTAAGATCATGTATAAAATGTTTTCATTCTATCAGTTATACAATGCATGGAAGATCTATCTAAACTAAAATGAATGATATCTTTCATTAATATGGGATTTGATTATTGCGAACTGTTTTTCATAAAAAAAAAAAAAAATTCCGTAATAACAGTCGTATTAAGTTTTATATTTCGCAGTATTCGTCTGTTTGAAGAATTAGTTCATCTCGAATTCGTTAGCAATCACAGAAATTCTTAGCAACTAACTTTATCGGAACTAACAATTGAAAAGAAAGAATTGAAAGATTTATACGTCATGAGATCAAAAAAAAAAAATATCAATGAAACATTCGAAAGTTGACATGAATACTAACAATTGTTAAATAATAAACAACAGTTGCTAAATAATAAGCCATAAATAAATAAAATACTTGTTAGATTAAGATGTTATTATTAATTGTTGATTGTTATTTTAATTAATTTGATTAAATAATCAAAATTTACTTTAAATTATTATTAGCTACCAATGACTCATATACTTTTTTTTTTAAATGTAATCGTTTAAAGTGCAGCAACTATTTGTCACAGTTGAGATGAAATTTTCGATAATGAAATTTACAGTTGAAGTCTGAAAAGCTATTTTTGAATCGAAGTATTAAATTTCTAAACATTTTCTTAATAAAACTTTCCTAATTTTTGCTTAATTACGTTTAATAGTCAAGAATTATAAACTTCTCTATGTAGATATTATCATTTGAATTTTTACCAATATACCAAGTTATAAATCAATTTAGAGTTACATTTTATATTTTCTATCCATTCAACTCTCAATCGATTTCTTAGCGTTAATATATTTTTAAAATCATTTCATTTTATAGTTTTTTTAACCTTTTTTATTCATACTAATTTTCATGAATTTTTATAGTTTTGTTCTTTTTTTATGGTCGCATATATTATTAAATTTAAACCAAATAGTAATCATGTATATATACTATTTATTTCTATATATAATTTTCCTATAATTAACTTTAATATGTATTAGATAATATTATTTTATTTAGTATTTATTCAAATTATAGAGTAAGATCAAGTTATATAAGAAAAGAGATTGTTTATATATTTTGCAAATATTTCGGAAATAAAGATCGATCAATAATAAAATATATAAAAAAAATTGTTCAAATAATTGTAACAACATATATAGTAAATAGAAATTAAAATAATTTCTTTTCTTAATTATCATAAACTTAATTCCAGGATGCAGGAAGCACTATTATCTGCATCTGTATATATTTTTTATCTTTATTAAATAGTAATCCATAATTTAACATCGTATCGAAGAAAATGAATCATCAGTGAATTCAGCTTATTGGTAGAGAAATATTCATACAACCTTGAATTTTGGTAATTTCGGAAACAAGAACGAGAAGTTTTAATAGCTGTAATTTGGCTAAATGTTTTAGATACTCTCTATGCGCTTCGCGTGTTTGCTACAAACAATTTAACTTCTCAATTAACATAACTTTTACAGAATTTGGAAAGTATCAGATTAAATCTGTATTTATTATGGACTGTTGTATAAAGGAAATTATAACAAAAATGAAATTTTTTTTTTATTTTTTAAAATTAAATAAAAATCTAATATTTATTGGTAAAAAAAAAATTATACTTTGCCTTCATTATACTTTCAAATAATATAGAGAATTAAATATGAATTTTCATAAATATATAATTACCTTTTTTATGCTTATAGTATTGAATACATTCGATTTCCATTAATCGCAATCATTTTCAGCTTTTACATGCATAATTGAAATTACTTTGCACATGAATTACAATAATTAACGCTATATTACTGTTGTATCAGATATTTTAGTTGTAAAATGTACACATTTCTATTTATGATGCCATTCGGTCGAATTAATCAATTATAAATAATAATTTAATCATAAATAAATAATTTTATTAATTTTTTTAATAAGTATCTTTTCCATTTATTTTTTTTTAGTAATTGAGTATGCATTATTAATCATTTCACGATACAAAATTATTTAGTAAAAATAGTATCAAAAATAAAAATAATTTTCAATATATATAATATTAATTTTAATATTATTATATTTCCATAAATTGAAATTTGAAATATTTAATTATTAATATTAATGTTTAATAAATGTATTTTAAAATCTATTCAAAAAATAAATATCAATTTAAAAAAATATCATATTTTAATTATAAAAAGAATGGAAAATATTACATTTAGAATATAATTTAGTGTCTTTATTCTTAAATTATTTATAGATTCAATTTAAATGTTTCATTTGATAAATAAAAAATATTACGAATAGTTTCAATTTTAAGATTATAATTACAAATCGTAAAATATCAAATGATTCTTAAAAAATAATGAACTTAAAAAAAAAAAATAATAATATTAATCACAAATCGATGTAAGTTTTTTATAATTTTTAGAAGAGACAAAGAATATTATTTGTTCTTTAGACTAAAAAATTCTACATATATATTTCTTAAATTGATTATCATCCATTTAAATTGTTTCGATATATTTCTAAATCGTGAAAAAGTGACAAAAAAATCATTGATTCTATTACATCAAAAATGTTTTTTTTTTTCAAATAACTCGAAAATTATTTGAAAATAAATAATGACGAATATTTTAAAGAATAAAAGTCGTATGATTTTTTTAAATAAATAATTTTAAAAAAAGCATCTAATATATAAATCTAAATATGTATTTATTAATAAAATTTAGAAAAAAAGGGAAATATATTTTAGATCTATTTTATTATCTATTAAATCTTAATTTGTCTAACATATTGTCTATCGATTATGTAACTTTAAATTTTATTACACATAATTTTTTGTCGACATAATTTATTCACTTTCATAAAAATCGATTTAATGATCATCTTTATTATTTTCTTTTTTTAAAATCTACTAAAACTTTTCTAATTTCTTCGAAAGAAATAGCAATTAATTTCTTAAATTAAATAAAAAATGTAAATCGTTTTTGATGATTTACTCTTTCTATAAGTTCTATGAAACTATTTATATTTATGGTCATATCCATAAATTCTTGAAAAACTTTCTTAATTAATTCACTTTTTTATATATTAAAAACTTATTAAAAACTTGTAAAAATAAAATAATAAAAAGATTAAATAAATAACATATTTATATATAATACATATAAATACATATTTATATAAATATATATATAAAAATAAAAATTATGATTATATAATTTTTAATGTTTTAAGTAATTAATAAGTCTATACTATGATATATATATATATGAGAAATACTATAATATATAAGAAACTATATCAATTTTAAAAATTATTTAGTTTTATTTTAGAAAATAATTTATTTTTTTTAACAATTAATTTTAAAAATTAATTTTAAAAATTAATTTAAAACGATTTAAAATTAGTTAAATTTTATTAGAATATGAAATCATATATAATCATATTTTATTATATATTAGTATTAGCATTATTATTTTTTTTATTCAAAAATAATTTAGAAAGTTAATTTTACATTAGAATATATAAGCAGTAAATAATTTTCTAATTGCAAAAAACATCATGCATCGTAATCAAAAGCTTAATCCATCACAAGCTTTCTTATTCCAAAAAGATTACGCAAAACAATATCCCGAATTAATCTTTCAATCTACTCTTGTACCAAATTAATCTCATGTACCAGTTGCCATTTGCAAACGCTTAAACATATCTAACTCAATCCGCAACAACATTACAATTTACCGTATTTCGCATAAATCTTCATACTTATCTTCATACCGACTTACTTGAATTTTATCTAGACTTCTTCCAATTTCCGTAAGAATTATTTTACGCTCACTCCCTGTTGAAACTTTGTAGAGCTTCTATAAATCTCCATCGTTGGATAAAGAGAAAAAAAAAGAGAGGGAGACGAGGACAAGTTGACGATCGTGAAGCACTTGTTTTAACTTAGGATAAATTATACCGTATGTATGTGACCGTGCTTTCGAATATGCCAGTATGAACAACGGGATGTCTTCCTTCTAGCAGGATATTACTGTCTGCATGAATCTTCGGTATCTGTCCGATCCACCGGGGGATTCCTTTAGGATGTCCGCGCGAATTTATCGTATCGGTGACTCCGCCACACCTTCCGGAATTATTTTCGCTCCATCGCTTCGATAGGCCTCTATCAAGAGCAATTTATACTATCTAGTGATGGGATTAAATTTCTCGCAAAAAATTGAACTTTGCTTAATTGAAATTAATTGAAATTAATTTAAATTTTTTAAATGTTTCATACATCAATAGAAAATGAAATATTTCGAATGATGTGGTTTATACATTTGATTTGAATAAAAGCATTTAGAAGATAACATGCAAAATTATCTGTATCTTTTTTTTAATGGAATTGTACATTTTTATACACTAATTCATGTCTTGATGTTTTATTCTATAAAAATGTATTATATTTATGTTAAAATTTAATTAATTTAGAAGATATTTCAAATTTGTATATAAAAAAAATAAAGTAAAATCTTATATTTATTTTTGTTTGACTTTCATATACAAAATTTTTATATATTTATTAAAATAATAAATAGGATTTATAATTAAAGTTAAAATAATTAATTTTCAATATAAATATTTAATAATCTTTTATAAAGGATAGAAGAATATTTTAATTCGTGTATAAAAAAGTATTTTATTTAAAAAAATAAATATTAAATTAAACAAATGATTATTTAGAACATTATAAAATTCTATTTTATTTTTTATCTATTTATGATTTAGATGTATTTAACATTCTATATAAATATTTTTAATTATATGAGATAGATTTAAAAGTTTAATAATATTCTGAAAAACGAAGTCAATAATTCCAAGTAGATATACTTCAATCTTATCCGAAAAAGAAATTCTTATGAATGTTTTACTAGACTTTTTCTGATTTTTCTAATCATTCTTTCTGTTATTTTTAAATTACAGATAAATCAATTCTAAAATTGTATTTCTGTGTGATAATCATTTTTGTATTCTTAAATATATACATATATATAAAAAAATCATTTTTATATAATCACAAATTCAATAAATAAAATTATAATATATAAATATTAAGATTAATTAAAAGATTCTTATTTCAAATACTATATTATTAAAAATATTAAAATATTAATTATATATTAATTATAAAAAATTCGATTTTTTTTAAAATATAAAATATAATAATATATAATAATTTTTAAGAAAAGAACTTATAAATATTCGTTCCAAGATTCGATAGCTATATAAAATAAATAGAATATATTTCAAATATAATCATTGAAATATCATCAGTTTATTTATGTATTCAAGAATTGTGAATCGAAATATGAATATTGCATTGAAATTGAATCGAATTTATAAATACATATTGTATTTGATCCCCAATAAATTAATTCTATCTATGTTTAACATTTTTGTTATATACTTAGTAAACATTCATTTTCATTATTTAAAAAAAAGTTCATGAATTTTTAAGTGAATATATGCGTAATAAATTATATATTATCAGTTTTAAAACTAATTTGTTATATTATCTTTAAAAATATTCAGTCCTATTACATTCTTCACTTTTTGTTTTATTTATTGTCAAAAGAGTAGAGTTAGAGTATTTGGATATATTAAAAATGATGAAAGTTTTGAATTGAATTATGTACAGTTCAGTTATAAAAACCAACAAGAATTTTGTTTCATATGAAATATAAATGTACAATTCGGTTATTTCATAAGAATGGAATCAATTCTGAAAATTTTCTTCGAATATTTTTTTTTCGTTTTTTAATATAATTTTTTAATAATATAAAATATTAAAATTTTAAATCATAAAATATTCACTTCATTTTAATACTTTATTATATTGCTGTTAAAAAATATTCTTAATTCAAATCATATTTGAAAAAAAATATTATTATATTTTATTCGATATAATAAACGATTAACGAAATTATTTCATTTTCCACTTTTACATAAAACGTTCTAATAGAGACATTAAAATTAAAATTTTTAGGTTAAATGAGTTTTTCTTGTTAATGTATAATATAAAGAGTTAATGTATAATATAAAGAATTTTTATTGATTATATAATGTATAAAAACTTTTGATTGGCTATATATTAATTGAAATGACATGAAATTTACAAATTATAATATATTATTTTAGTTGAATATCTTTTAATGCCAAATCTTTATTTATAATAATTTTATTTTAATTTAGATAAATTATTATAACTCTCATTTTTTTTTAGAGAATTATTTTCTTCTTTCGAGATAAGAAGAACGTAATGTTTTGCTTGAATTATTATTGCTTTTATTCTTCAGTATTCTTTTGTTGAATATTTTATTAGTATTAAACATGCAACGAAAAATATTCGTATTTTCTCAAGTTTCCTCAAGCAAGAATAAAGAAATTTTTTACTAACTGGAGTTATTCATGTGATAAATAAAATAAATTGTTAATCTTTTTATTATAATATCTTTGAAAACATTTCTGGTCTCCGGAACAAAAGAAATTACGTTGTTACAGAAAAATTACATGTGTAATATGAATATTTAAATATTTTTCATGATTAATTAGAAACATAGAAATAAAAATAATTCTTTTATGTTAACACATAAAAAATTGTTTTTTAAAGTAATTTTTAAAGCAAGTAAGATTAGTGAATAATGTATTTAATCTTTTTAATTACTTAAAATATTTTTCAAAAAATCGAAAATAAATTTAAAAAATAAATGAAAATTGAGAAAATTAAATTAAGCAAAAATATTAAAAATTTAAAATAGAAGAAACAAGTTATTAAAAAATACATGCAATAATCATTAAAATTTGATATTGTTTTCAAGGAAAAAATTCTTAATTGAATTGCAATGCATAATTTTTAAAAAAAAATATAAATAATTAATAAGTAGAAGTAAATCAAGACACTTTGCTCTCTTTTTATCTATTTTTGAAATTCCTTGATGTTGATTGAGCTCGTTGTAATTAATTTGATGTCTGTTCGAATGACAATCGATTTACGCGTCAATAAATGCTTTCGTGGCATTCATCTGTGGTCATGCAATTGCTTTAGCCATTACTTCCGCCGGACCGTGGACCACAAATTAAACCAGAAAGCAGAAGGAATGCTTAAAATCCTCTCTATATTGAAATGAAAATAAAGAAGGATTACGAGAATGTAATTAATTATATTTTATCATTACGTAAGAAAATTAATTATTACTACATTATTTATAATTAAAATTTAAATTAAATAAAAAAAAACAATTTTTATGTAAAAATATTTCATTATAAAATTCATTTTGAATAAAAAAATCTTAATGTAAATATAAGAAAAGATATAATAAATTTTTATTGTGAAAACAATATAACATAAAAAATTTATATAAACATTGATTTAAAAATAAAATAACGTAATCGAAATGAAATAAACAAAAGATTCTGAATTTTTTAAATCTAAAATCTAAAAATAATTTTTCCACAATTTTTTTATTCCATTTAAAGAATATCAATATTTGCAATACCATTCTTGAAAACAAATCAAATATTCCTTCATTTTTCCATTTTTCTTCAGAGCTATCAGAATAATATCATCCATCCATTCCGTATAACGATAAATAAAAAACACTTAAACTTCTTTCACCATCATCTTTTCTGTAAGATCTTTTCCAAAAAATTTAAACGAGACAAAAAGAAATGAATTATCCTTCCTGTTTTTGTGAATAATTTTTCTCAATACATTCTTCGCATGTGATGGTATGTATCTAGCTTTATAGATTCCAAATATTGACAAACGTTTCAAAAGAAAGAAAATAAGAAACAATAGAACTCGTGATGAAAAGACGAAACGAAAAGAAAGAATTAGAGAGAAAAATACACAGAAATTTTGCCACTTACACTGTTATATTTTCATTACAGAATTGCGTATCGTCAACTTGGTAAACATAACCGAGCTGCATTCTTTCTTTGTTATATAAATAATATAAGTTTATCTGCACGCAGAATCTACAACGAAATAAGCTCTGGGTGTTGGTCCAGCTACCATGTTGAATCCACCCCCTAAGCATTTCTTTTGATCCACGCATGGGAAGATAGGCTCAGATTTTGTTTTCAAATCTTTTGCTTCGTATCGTTTTTTCTTCTCCGCAAAGTACTTTTTCTTCAAATTACTCATTTCGATAGTCATTCTCTCCATGCCAATTTTGTATTCGCCCATTTGAACTTCACACATACTCAGCTCCGCCAATAAACACTGAAAAATGAATTGAATTATTTACGTTCATTCACTATCGCTAAAATATATAATTGAGTTTACTCGAAATTTGAAATACTTAAAATTTTTATAAAATATTTAAATTATTTAATATTTATTAATTATTTAAAATTATTAACTTAAAAATATTTTAAAAAATATTTTAAAATACTTAAAATTCTCCAATGAATGATTTGATTAAAATTAAAAATGATTTAAATTTCGATTTTTTATTTCATCTATTTTAAATTT
>NW_006264254.1:14452-15287 GCF_000469605.1 Apis dorsata | reverse complement strand
TATATATATATATATATATAATAAGAAAAAAATATAGGTATATTCTACCTTCATTTTTTGACCTCTCTCACGCAATGCTTTTTGAGTTTTGCTAAGAGCAACTGTCACTTGAGGTCCAGGTTGTTTCGACAAAATTTCTCGTAAATTCATATATAATTTTTCGGTATCCTTTATTTTCTTCTCTTTATCAATCGCATCTTCTGCCATTTTTAACACGCGTTTCTGGAGAATTTGAATCTTCTTCACTAAATCATAAGTACTTGGATCGGTACCCTATTTAAATTCAATAAATAGTAACGTTAAAAAAAGAATTTCTTTACTATATTCAAAATTTAAATAACATATGCAAGTGAATACAAAATGATTCCTTATGAAAAATTAAGAAAAAAGAATTAAAATAAAATTTGTTTATTCAAAATTTTGTTTTCAAAATCAAATTATGAAATAATAAAATATTCGAAGCTTGAAAATTTTTTAAGTATAAATAAAATCCGTGAATTCTCGATAAAATCGAAAATTTTTATTATTCTACACATAAAATAAGTAAAATAAAATTGTAAAATAAAATTTTATTGTTCCCTGTGTTTAAAAAGATAAAGATCGAGATTGAATATATATTTAAGAAGTTATATATTAAGAAGTTATATAATCGATAATTTCTAAAATTTTTGAAAACTAATTTTGAAATTAATTTTAAAATAAAATTAATTCTAAATTTTTTGCTTATTTTCATATATAAAATAATAAATATTTCTTATCATATATTAATTCATATAATGTATTAAAAATATAAAATATTAATTCATTCAATAATAATAATAATCAAGAGATATAA
>NW_006264254.1:7430-14230 GCF_000469605.1 Apis dorsata | reverse complement strand
TTTTTTTTTTTTTTTTTTTTTTTTTTTTTTTTTCATAAGAAATATTACTATTAAATACTTTATGTTCACATGTTACTCGGATCTTATAATATATATTTATATTAAAGATACTCGACCTCAAGTTTCCGCCATCTATGAATGTTTAACGGTGTTTGAACCTCTTCCTCAAGTGCCATCACTTTCAGCCTCTCCTTCGTTAAGTCTCGATTCAAATGAAACACTTCCTTACGTAGATTGCTCATATTTTCAATATTCTTTAATAATAGACATTTCTCTGTTCTCAACTTTTTCACTTCCAATTTTAACAACCTAATGTCTTCTAATCTCTGATTATATTGGACCTCGCCTCGTTGGAGGGTTCCGTGCAAAACCTTTAATCTACTATATTGAAGAGTTAATTCATCGTTCCTACGGACTAGCTGAGTTCCCAGAATATCTCTCTCGTTCATAACGTTATCGATATCCTTCTTATGCCGTGCAATGTCTGTTTCAGCGCGTAGGATCACTTGTCGCAAACTCTTCTCTTCTTGTTTTAACGATTCAATATCCCGCCTCAAGTCGGACACGTCTTTGCGGCATGATAACAGATCCACTCTCAATCCTTCCTTTTCTTTTTCTACTTTGTTGCGAACTATGGAAAAAGAAGTATAGGAGATTATTGTAATCTTATAATTTTGTTAATTTTTAATTTATATTATTGGATTATGCAGTTGAAGAAAATTAATCAAAACAAATTATATATATTTATATACAAATAATATTTGAAAATATTATTTCATGTTGAAATCTTTGAAAAATATTGCTATTTATATTTATCGAGCTGATAATAAATTTTTTTTTTTTTAATTAATCAAAGATAAATATTTTATTTTTATATTTTTTATTTTTTAAACACTGAAAATGACTGAGCTAGCTCTTTATATCTTATGTACACTAATATAATATTAATATAATATAAATAATTTTGAAATTAAAAATTGTTTATTTGAAATATTTGAAAGAATATTTTCTAATATTTTAATGAAATGCTCATTTCAAAATATTATTTTCATCATTTGATATTATAATTTATATTTAAAATATTATTTCTTTATATAATTGATATTTTTAAGAAAAGTTTATTTATAATAATCATATTTATATCAGTTAAAAAAAGAAAATATATAATATATAAATTTATAATTATAATTTATAATAAAAATCTATTTTCTTCAGTTCTGATCAAAAATTCTTTAGTATATTATCTAATAGTAATGAAAAAATTTTATTAAAGAAAAATATTTGAATACAGAATATAGATATAAAGTACAAAAAGAAAATATCGATAATAAATATTTGACTCAACTCTTAAGAACTCTGTGTTTTTAACTATACGTATCTGATAATAGATAGTGAAAAAGATGAAAAATATAAATAAAAGAAAAAATAAATTAAAAATATAAAATAATTTTTTTTAATTCGAGATTTGAAAAATAATTCATTGGAACTATTATTTTCAAAATTATATAAGAAGAAAAAAATAATTAATTTCTTCATATAACACTCAATAATTTAAAATCTTTAATCACG
The DNA here is from genome assembly GCF_000469605.1 of Apis dorsata. Lineage (NCBI taxonomy): Eukaryota > Metazoa > Arthropoda > Insecta > Hymenoptera > Apidae > Apis > Apis dorsata. The sequence continues at coordinate 12,661 of NW_006264254.1, read as the reverse complement.
TTATTTTTCGTAGTTAAAATATTTTATCTAGCATTCAAAATATTCGAAAAATCTAAAGTTTTACTTTTTGTGACATTTTTTTATTTAAACAAATAATTTAGACATGATTTTAGATTCTTAATAAAATATATAGAATTTTATAATGCTGTGTAAAAGATAAAAAGTATGAATAATATTAAATATATCTTGAAATATAAAAAAATATTAGATATAATATTTTTATTAATAATATAGTATTAGCATAGTATTTAAATTAATTATTCAAATAGAATAATTTTAACTTTTTTTACAAGAATAAGAAATCTTCTAAATCTTCTAAATCTTCTAATTATTTTACAAAGAATTTAATAAAATAATTTAATAAAATAATTAACAAATTATTATTTATTAAATGCTATTGAGATATCAAATGCTTATCAAAAGAAGAGAGCTTACGAAATTGCTCTTTAATCATTTGGCTTTCCTTGAACGCAATATCCTCTTTCAGCTGTTCGATTTGATGGTTGAGCACTTTTAGCTTGTTTCTCAGTTCTTGTATCTCTTCCTGCGCTTCTGTCAAGCTTTTTCCGCACGCACTTCTCTCGGCTCTAACCATTTCGTATAGATTCACTTGCTGACGATACTTGGCCTCGGCTTCAGCTAAACGTTTCTTGTAATTTGAGATTTCGATTTGCTTCAGTTTTGCTTCATTTATATATTCTTCTACCTATTAACGGGAGCAATTTAATTCAATTGATATAAATTAAATTAAACATTGATATATTCGTTTACAAACAAGAATGAAGATAAATTTATAATTATATCAAAATTTGATTTTAAATCAATAAAAAGTTTGGTGAAAAAAAGGTTTTTAAAAGGAATAAATAAAAATTAATATTTTTTATTTCTTCAAATGATATGATTTTACAAATAAACTTTTTTTAATTATATTAATTAAATGTAATTAAATATTATTAAATGTAATTAAAAATAATATTTTAAATAATATGTAATAATTTATAAAGATATTACTCTAACAATGAAAATGTAAGAAAATATTTCAAATAATTTTGTACTACAATACTATATATTGAAATCATATAATTATAAAAAATTCAAATAAATTTTAATATTTAAGTGATAATAAATAAAAAATATAATATAATTTGATACGTATTGCGTTTTAATTAAACGTAAAATAAATGTTTCATTTGTATCGACTCCAAATATAATATTATGATTAAATATGAAATGAAATAATATTTTTAAATATTTAATAATTTGAGGAAATATTTTTTATATTTCAGTTTTATTTTAATTTCTTTCAAATTTTTGTCAACTTTGATTTTATTATTTGGAATAATTGAAAAATTTGTATGTGAAATAAGATAAAGTTTTATGTTTTAATTATTATTTTAATTTTAGAATTAAAATATGATACTAATTTTTTAAAATTTCTTGTATAAAATTATAAATGAAATATAAATAATAAATAAAATATAAATAAATAAAAATATTATGAAAAATAAAATATTTTTAATGAAATATAATGGCATATAATATGGACAAAATGGAAATATAATATGGACAAAATATAATGAAATTAATAAGAACATTTACTATTTATGAAAATATGATATTTAAATAGTTTCTACATTGTAATTGCACTAAAGTATTTATTATATAAACTGTACATGCCTTGTTACACCAAAATATTAAATAATTATATAATTTATATGCTAATCGCGTAATATTGTATATGAATAATACACAATATGACTTCGAAAAATATAGTTCGAAAAGTGTAGCAAAATTTTCTGAATAAACATTTTAGTAACTGATTATCAAAAGTAAAATATTACAACATATAATTTAATCTTATAAATAATAATAATTATTCTAAATATCTATCACTTGATACTATATACTATAATGGCATAGAATAATGATATTTTAAAAGTATAAATAATTGAATATGTAACTTTCAAATTAATTGATTTTAAAGTAAATTTATTTTAAATTAATTTTGTTACAAAATTTTTAAATCCTACTGAATTTCTACTAACAAAAATATAGAAATATTTTTATAACGAATTCATAATTTATATTGAATTGATTGAATTTGTATTGAAAATGTTCTTCATAATATACTTAAAATCATTCTATTGAATATAGTACATCTATCGAAATTATATCAAGAATAAAATAAATAAAATCAATTATAACATTATTATATAATTACAAATATTTGCAAATCATTGGAATTAAATTCTGTACTTGCGTAAATTGTAGATTCTACCTCTTCTAATAGTTACTAATCTAGTATTAATTACAATTTCATGTACAATCACGAAATGAGCCGGTTGCATACATCCGATAATTCCAACCACACACGCGTAACATGATGTGGTTACACACGGTGCGTGCGCTGGAACCACTGTTAAGATGATATTTCCTCAAACATAGTAAATTCAATTTATCAAACATATATAATTACTTATAACAGTTGTGTTTCTTATAATATAATGATATAAAATTAGGTTTATGTAAAATATCTAATACATCAGTTTATTTAAACAACTATAAAGTTGTAATATTTTTATATTTATTTATAGTATTTTATTTATATATTTTTAATTTATTTTTAATTAATTTCATTAAAATGTTTAATATATGAAATTATATTTAAAAAATTTAAATTACGAAAGTAATTCATCAAATTAATCAAATTAAAACAAATTATAAAAGTTATCAAATTATAAAAGTTATTCATGAAATCACCTATCACCAAACCTATCAATCAATAGATATTCATATAATCTAGTTAATTTAATTAATCCAAATAATCATTTAATGAAGAAGAATTTTAAAAATTAAATAATTCAATCAGCCGGTTTTTAGACCAATCAAAATTCTTCGAATTATGTGTGAATTAAAAATATTTTTAATATATAAAAAATGTTTAAAATAATTTCGTTAAAAAATTGTATGATTTATTTGACAAGAAAAAATTCATAATTTTTATCTATCTTTTTGTTATTCCAGAGATTTATTATAAAATATAGTTTATTATTTAATTTTTATTAATTGACAATTAATTAATTTATGTCGTAATTAAATAATAGATTATATTCTATAATAAAATCATTTCAAAATCAATTTATAAAAAAAAAACTGATATAATGTAAAAAAATGATAAAATGTGAAAATGTGGAAAAAAATTTGTATTCATGCAATTATTTTTTAATTTATAATTATTTATAATTTATAATTATAAATAATTATAAGTAATTAATTAAAAAATAATAATAATAGAATCATTAAAAAAATTTAAAAAAGTTAATGTAATTTAATTGTTTTTTTAATATATATTATCCAAATAAATTGAATTAATTAGAAAGAAGTATAGTATATCTCGTGATTATATAAAAATGATTAAAAATTTCAAATCTATAAATTCAAAAAATTAAATAATTTTTAAAAATTATATTTTATAAAAATTGGCAAACAAAACAAATAACAATCATTCGTTATCACTCTATATATTATTACTCTAACTAAAAAATTTTTAAATAAATAAAAAATGTTCATTATATTTCTATATTTCAAATTATTAAATAACCAAGAAAGTTTCATTATTTTTTTTGATAAAAAAATAATAAAATACAGAAACATTTATAAAATCTGTGTAACATTGTTTTATAGATATATACTTACAAATATTTGTTAAGATATAAAATTATAATTACTTTTCTATTTTTATACACACATAATATATTCAATTACAATTAATCCAGATATATAATATAATATTATTAATAAAATATTTTCGATAGATATATTACAAAATTTTTAAATGAAAATTAACAAGATTTGTTAAATCTTATGTATATAAATTTTCGTATTGTCATATATATTTAACTCTTGTTAGATTTAAACAATCATCTTCAAAACTAAAAATATATAAATATAATGTTCATAAAATTTTTTTCATTTCTAAGCTCTAAGTGATTTTTCTAAATTTTTATAAAATTCATAATTATTTTTTTATTAAAGAAAACAATTAATAAAAAAAATAACAAATAAAAATTTTTTCACATATTTTCATTTTTTTTTCTATTACAAAAAAACTTTCTGTACATTTGATATAAAAAATAAACGATCGATATTTCATATAAATCCTCTTCATATAAATTCTTAACATATAACCAATAAATCTTCTTTCTTATGAAAAATCCTCAATAATTCGCTAAATTTACATTAATCGCTCGTGATCACGATCGAACACATATGCTTCCGGAGTTTGTGCAAACCGAAAATGGCGCGTATGCGATAGGATAAGCGGAATTGTTCAGGTGTGCTGCGTAATCGAGTATCCTGCAAGTAGTCGAGGTAGACGTGCTGTTAAACATCTATCTAATAATAGGTGTTGATATAGCGTGAGCTGTCAGCCAAGTTGTATGGTAGACGTGGAGTCGAGGTATCGGTGAGCGATACACGATTGCTGTGTGCACAGACATCAAGCGAATTGCACTAGCGGATATGTACGGTTTGCTGACCAGCGGGAGGTAAAGATAGACATAGGTCAGTCGTTCATTTTAGATATACCGGTTAGTCTTAGGCCTGTCGTGTTTTCAAAGATTTGCGACGAGATATCATCATCATTTGAAAAATAACTACTATTTTATGTTTATAAATTGCTTACAATTTTTTGATGAATCATTAAATCAGATTCTAATCAAAAAAATTCTATTATGTAAAAAAAGGATGAAAAAAAGAATGAAAAAAATAAAAAAAAATTATTTTTATTCTGTTTAATACGGAAACAAATTATAAATATTAATTTTAGCATAGATTTAAAAAAAAGAAAATATCTTAATCAAAACTTTATTTTCTGAAGATAATTATTCAAGTTTAACAAGAATTATACATATATTATTATTTGACATTGAAAGTTTCCATTAAAATTCAAAATTTTAAAGGAAAAGTTTTTTACAATTTAAAATTTATATTTTTGAACAATAAATATAAATCTTATTAATTACTATTATTATTATTAAATAAATTTATATAAAAATAAAAATATGTTATATGAATATTGTATTTTAATAAAAATAAATTTGAAACTTTTTAAACCATTATTAAGTGGACAATTATCGATATGATGATTTGACAGAGAAATCCTTAGAAAAATGAGAATTGTGTATATAAAAATTTCATGAACAAATTTTCAATCATAAATTTTGTAATAG
>NW_006264254.1:3669-7217 GCF_000469605.1 Apis dorsata | reverse complement strand
TATATAATATATACTATTATATTATATACTATTATATACTATTATATACTATTATTATATACTATATTATACTATATTATATACTATATATTATAGAATACTATTATTTTTAGTATTTTTACTATTATTTTACTATTATTTTTATTTGCTAAGAATATTAATTTATAAAAAATTCTTTATTTCATAGATTTATAGATTTTTCATAACAGAAACAACAAACTTGATTTATTAATATTCTTATAGTTATTATTATTAATCTGTAATATGAAAACTATTATTTTTTATTATCTTATAAAAATAAAAAGATAGTATTTTAAAAAAAAATTAGTAAATAATATAAATTATAATATTTCATAAAAGTTACAGAAACAAATACTATAATTTTTGAATTCAAAAAGCTTAATAAAAAATAAAGAAATTAAATGACAAGTATATTTATGTCCGTTTGATATTTTATGTTATGAATATAAATATTAGATGATTATCACATTTATTATTACATGAGCTGTGTCAATATTAAACTTTGTTATCATTAGTTATTAATAGTTATCATTATTAAATCTGAGATTTTTATTTCAGATTTAGAATAGTTAGAATATAATTTATCTTATATTAAAATTTAGAATTTTTTTTATTTGTTATATTAATAATAAATTTTGCAGTTTTATATGTATAATATAAAAACTAATGTCAAATTATCATTTTTTATCACATTAAATACCGCTATGTTCAAAGTTTTCTTATATTATTTATAAAATTTTGTTCGGATAATCGTAATTGATTTCATGTAATAATACAACGTTATTAATTTTATACTTATATATTCTCATTTTATTTTTTAAATGAAATATATAATACAGCAGAATATTTCAATATTTGATTTCTGGAATATCTTTTTTCATAAAAATAATATTTTTTATTAAAAAAAAAAAAATTACCAAAAAAGAGATAATATATATAGTATAACTCACCTCTCGTGCTAAACCTTGAGCAATTTGATTATGTTTATCCCTCTCCTTCTCCACTACAGCCAAATGTAACTGAACATCCTGAATATCTCTTATTGAAGTATCGAGTTCATGTTCGATTTTTCTCCTACTGTATTCGCATACTAGCATTTCATGATTGAGTCTCTTAATTTGATCACCTAAGTTCTCTTTAGTTCGCGCTAAAATATTCCTCTCTCGTAGAAGAATCTCCATCTCTTGTTGCTTAACAGCGATTTGTTTTTGTAATGATATCTTTTGATGCGCCAAATTCTTTGATTTTGATGATAATTGTTTTACTTCTTCTTCTAGAGCAGATTTATCGGTTTCATATTTTTGAATTCGCTTCGCCATTGTATCTCTCTCCGTTCTAAGCTTTAAAATATCTTCTTTTAACCTATAATCATAGTGAAGTTGAAAAGTTAAAATTTGAAAAAACAAAATATTTTATTTAGATTTATCAAAAGATAAACAAAGTTTAAAGATTAGATATAAACAATGTAAGAATATTCGTTCATCTTTTTGGAAATTTTCAATCTCTTTATCATTTGTATTATTTTTATTTCTTTTCTTGAATCCTTGTTCCAATAATAAACCGAAATATTCTTGTTTTTCAATACCCAGTCACCCATATTTTTTTAAACTTTTTTCTCATGAAAATTAGGCAATTTAATTTCCATGACTATCAAACAATGTTCTTCGAGATCCGAGTATCGATCTCTTAGTTAATAATTTAGAATTGCTCCAAGAAAAATTATTATTTATTACAAACTGAGTTTGAGAAGTCTTCATTTAAAATTCTATTTTAAACTTTATTTTACAAATTAATATTCCAAAGATCTTATAAATATATTATATATCTTATAGACCTCATAAATTATCCAATATTTCTACTAATCATAAGTATATATAAAACGATATAACATGAACAAAATAAAAAATTTTTCAAGAATGAAATATAATTCAATATATTTTCGTCCAATAAATATTTAATATATTTGCTTCGACACATATTTGGATTTATTTATTTGAAATGGTAAGTCTCACATATCCTGTCGCAATTTAATAAGTCGACATGATTGCTCAGTTTTTGCTTAATAGTTAACAAAATCGAAACGAAAGTTTTTGTAAAGAAAAATATTATATGAAATTATTTATAATATTTTATATGAATACTTATATATTTTATATATATATTATTTTATATAAATACGGATACTTCATCAATGATTTGATCTTGATCTTAATATATGTTATCAAGAATGTCTATTTATCCTTATAACTTAATGTCGATGATTTTTTATAATTTTCGAAATATTTAGAAAAAAAAATTTAATTTGAAATTAAAAAATTACATAAATTTTTAACAATTTGCATTTAATAGATAAAGATAGAATTTAATAGTTAAAAAGACATTCAATTTTTTTGATTGAATGCTTTTTTCGAGATAAAATAATAATAATAAACAATAAGTTATGTCCTATAAATAAATATAGCAAATAAATTGAATATATTTTGAATATGTAATGATATAAAAATGATATAAAATGAAATGGAATCTCTTTTTATTCTTTAAAAAATCTGATCCAATGCAAGCTCTATTCTAATTTATCAAAAAATGATTTTAAGTTAAGTTAGATTGTTTTATAAGATAAAAATACAGGAAGTTCATATTTTTTTAATAATATATTTATAATAAAATTATATAATATAATAATTATATTTATAATAAATAAATATCAATTAAAAAGAGATATATATACATGTATAAGAAGATTTTTAAAGGAAATCTTAAAAAATATTTAGCATTAAAATATATATATACAAATATATATATATAATAAAAATATTCTTTTATGAATATCTTGAAATCTAAAAGAATTCGTTACATATATAGAAAAAAATTATTCAGAATGATGATCTTAATATATTTGAAAGTCAAAATCACTATAATGCCTAAAGAAAATAATTACTTTCATGAAACATATCATCAATAATTCTTGTATTATTTAGAATAATAATTTAAATAAAATAAATTACAATTTAGTAGACTAATTATTCTGGGTTACCTGCGAATTAAAGATAACGATTGAAGTAACTATGGGATTAGAAGCAGTATTAAATAACAGCGGATGTTGCATTACAGATTGATGCTACTAAAAGCTGACAATTTCTAGACAGAATAATTCAAATGTAGTATTATACGATTGAATGATTATAAATTTCAAATAAGGTCTATACTATTTTTATACATAAATATATATGATGAAATATATATATATAATAAATATGTATATTTGTTTATGAATCGATGCTAGAGAAATTACTCAACATTAATGTCTTTCTCTTTTTCTATTCAATTCAATTTTAACAAATTTTAAAATGATAGCAATATATAGTGATTTTAGTAAAATTGTATGATATTAAATAACTATCTATTAATCATTCTAGGACAATTAAAAAAAATCTTTTTTTCATTTTTTTATTTATTTCCTCATTCATATTTTTTAGATATATAATATATCTAAAAAAAATATCTAAAAAATAATATCTAAAAAAAAT
>NW_006264254.1:0-3524 GCF_000469605.1 Apis dorsata | reverse complement strand
ATATATATTTATATATATGTTTAGAATGTTCCTGTTATATCTATGTATATATTTAAAATTTAAATCAACTCATTCGAATATCTAACTATTAATATAAAAGATGTTTTATAAATAATAAGATGTAAATAAATATTTAATAATTTTTTGAAACAATATACAATTTTACATATTTAATTTTTTTTATAAATATGTGAAATATAGAGAATATGTAAAAAATATTTTATTTTTTTAAATTGAATCACATATTATTTATTAGATTACTTGCAATTCGATATTGTCTATAAAAAAATATAAAAATTTATATCATCAACAGTTTGAAAAATATTTTGATATCGACTTAAATAAATATTTACAAAATATAAGACATTTAGAGGATGAATTTTAGAATTTAAATTATTAGATAATAATAAAATAGTTGATGTAACATATCGTCAATCCAAAAAGATAATAATATAATTATAAAGGAATTATTTTTCAAAAAATGAAAAATTATTTATAAAGAATGATCGTAAGAATTTTTATCACATTTCAATTAGATACTTTTAATTTTTATTATGATAAAACTAATGTTTAGAAAAAGTAATTCCAATGATTTTGACTTTGATATACAGAAATAATGTCGAAACATCCATAAACTGAAAATTCCTAAGTAATTTCAAGCAACATTTTCTTTTACAAAAATTTTCGAGTTATTAACGAGTTATTAATAAAAAAACGCTTCAATCATGGAGCATGTAGCCTAGTCGAGCTGCTATAGTAACATTGATTATTATGCTGCTGAACAAATCCAAGCAATATTACCAAGAATATTCTCCTCGAGAGATAACTTTCGAGAGATTTTAGCTATCATTTAATTATTTCTTTAAAAATTTATTATTTATTATTTATTAAAAGTTTCTTTAATATTATTCCTTATTAAAAATAGGTTACGAATAATTATTAAAAAATTATTAAATTTAGATTATATCAATTATTAAAAATAGATTAAAATAAAATAGAAAATAAAATAAAAAATAAAATAAAAACCATTTTACAATAAAGTTAACATAAATAAATCACACAATTGAAATAAATTGTAATTCCAGTTATTATCATTGAAAATAGAGAAAAATTGCTTGATAAATTTATAGGTTCATTCATTATTTTTTATATAAGTATATAATAATGTACCGAGAAAATACAAATATAATTTTTTTTTTAAATTAAATCATATATTTTTTTTTATGTATAAATAGTATAAAAGTATATTTTTTATGTATAAAAGTATATGAATATATTTGATATGAATTATGATTATTCGATATGATTTATTCGAAGAGATGTTCAAACTTTTTTATTGTTGTTACACATTACATTTTTTACATCGTTTTTTGATGTTTTCCATTATAACGTTGAAATAGTTATATTAAAACAAGTCAATATTCATGATCTTTTATTTCAATAGAAAATTTAAAAGAATGAATTAGAATAATTTTCATTTTTAAAATAATATAATCTAATCTAACTTAATTCATTTTTTAATTAATTTGATCTATCTTAAAAATAGAATATATTAGAATATTATTTCATAAGAATATTCTACTTTTCATACTCTAAGTATCCTTTATGCGTTAAGATTTTAAATAATAAAATTATATTGTTATAATAAATTAAAATTTATTGTTTATATTTTTTGATATTTAAAATAATTGCTATATTTTGCAAAATTTTTTTGTCAATAACTTTTTAATAAAAAACGAATAATTGCTAAAAATCGTTTTGGAGATTATATAGGAAAGAAAAACATATGTCAAACTCAAGATTAAAATCATTTTTTTTCTAATATCAATAGATTTATGCTTTAAAAATTGATAAATATTATTAATATAATAATAAAATAATATAATAATATAATTACTATAATAATTGCTAATATTGATATGATTGCATATTTGTGAAATCATTAAAAATTTAACAAAAAAATTTGCAATTTGCAATTTCTCCAAACCAATGGTATATATTCTGATATTATAAATATATCAAAAAATATTGAAAATAAAATAATTTTCTAAAATAAAAACAATTCAAATATCGATTATTAAAAATATTTCAAACATTCAAAATGAATCAAATTCATTTTTTCAATATAGTATAAAATAATTGCAACAAAGAATTTCAATGAAGAATTATATTTTCTCATTCATTCGGTTCTCTCCCTAGAGAGATAAATGATAATTTGCATAGCAAATTATATTGTATCTATATATATCAGCACGCATTGTAATACGAAATTTAATGGAAAATAAATTTCGTTTAGTGATAATTTTCGATAGTTAATCGGCTCATCTAGTATGTATAATTTTGCAAATAATCCCAAAACAATATTAGTTATGTCCTCAATTATATTCCAGTCACGCGTAATATTTTATTATGGGAAATCGAAAAAGTGTGAATGAAAGCATTAGTATAGAAAAAAAGTGGAGAAAAAAAACGAGCGACAATTGTATCATTGCGGTTTCTAATAATTTAAAGTTAATTAAATACTTAAATCTAAAAAACAATTGTTATAGATATCATTGATATATATAAAAAAATATTAAATTGTTTGAGAATTTTAAAATGAAATTTAATAAATATTAAAATATGAACAAATACATAAACAAATATTTTTTAAATCAATATATATACAAATTGAATTTTTATTAATGTTTATATTAATATTATATAATTGAATATATTTAAATTATAATTAATAAATCAATCATATAATTTTTATGTGAATTAGCAATCTTAATTCTTAATTAATAAAACTTTCCTATAATTGATTGATCGTATTTCTTTCATGAATTTTTAAAATTATTTAAAAGAATATGAACTATTAAAGTAAATAAATATATATATAACTTTCGTATAATGCAACATGATACTATAACTAATAAAATTTAATTAAATTTACTATTATTATTACTATTTAATAGAAATACTTGTATTTTGTCTGCTTTTGTTCTTTTATCTTCTTCTCCTTTTCTAGCACATCTTTCTCCAAAGTATCTATTTGTGAGTTCGCATTTTCGAGATCCGTTTCGAGATTCAACTTTTTTACCGAGAGCTTGTTTATTTCTTTTTGCATTTTTTCGGAAGATGTTTTTTGCTCTTTTAGCGAAGATTCCAATTTCGTTATGTTCGTAGTCATTGAACTTATCGTTATAGTTGCTGACTGAAAAAATAAATAAAAAAATCACTATAATATTCCAATTAGATATAGATTTATATAAATTATTTCGATTGATAATTAAATTTTAAAATGATTCAAAAAAAAATTTTATATACATAAATTCATAATTGCCTAAAAATATTATATAAGGATATAATATTTAAATATTATATGAATATATATATATATATATATATATACATATATAATAATAAAAATATATATGAAATGAAAAATTAATTTAAATTATAATAAAATATATATAATAATTATAATAAAATGATTATTTCTACTCCATAACATAAATTCATAATTATTTACAAAATTTGTC
>NW_006264253.1:0-233 GCF_000469605.1 Apis dorsata | reverse complement strand
AGATTTATTTATATTAACATTTTGAATTATAATGCAATTTAAAAAATAAAATTAAAATCCATTATCAATATATATAATAAGATATTGATTATACATAATCAGAAATATTAGAGAAAAAGTAATATATTTAATGTAAACTAACAAAATATTTAAAAAAAAAGAAAGATGATTTTTTATTATGAATATGTTCTAAAACCTCTAACATTCTGATTAAAAATACCATTAAAAATACT
>NW_006264252.1:0-1272 GCF_000469605.1 Apis dorsata | reverse complement strand
AAATTATATATAATATATAATGTATATAATAATATATAAATAATTTGTATATAAATTTAATAGTAATGATAATAAAAACTTTCATTTTATATTGCATAGTAAATAAAATCTTTAATTCTTATAGAAACTACTGAAGTTTATATTTTTAATCTAATTCTGTCAATAGAATGGATTGAATTAAATTAATTTAAGATTGATTTGATTTTATTTTTATATTTTAGATTTATTGCAGTTAATTTAAATTGAAATTGTTTATTTTTCAATTTTAATTTTAATTATGCAATCAAATAAAGTCTAATGTTAAATTAAAAGAATAAAGAAATATAGGAAATATAAATTTCTTTTTTATTTTTTATAAAAAAATTGTTATTAATATATATTCAAATGAATTGTTGCGTAACAATCATCATCTCGAAATTGTACATTAGTAATAATAATAATAGTTTTTAATAAAAAAGAAATTTTTATAATTTCATATTTTATTGTTATCATTATAATATATTTTTATTATTAAGTTATATATTTTAACTATTTTCTTTATTCTTCTGATTTAGCAGCTTCAGATATTTTTTGATTCTCATAATTAAAATTGAAATAATTAGAACAATTTCAAAACTTGTGTAACAAGCCAATACATAATACAAACAAAATAATTTTTAAGTTCTTTTGAATAATTAAAAAACATTTAAATATTTAATTCTTTTTAATTACTGTGAAAGAAAAAAAAATATAAAAGTTACAGTATAAATGTACAATATAATATAAATTATGATTATTTCGTATTTTATTATAATAATTTATATACTAATTTTATTATTTTCTTACTATAATATATTCTTCTAGTATATAATATACATATATAGTCAAAATTACATGGAATATAGATTTTAAATATATATATAAATAATGTAATGCAGAAATTTTTAATGATGTATTATATATTTAACTCCATATATATATTTAAAAACGTTAATTCATTAGTTAATAAAGTCAATTCATAGTTAAGAAAAAAAATCTTTCTATTCCTTCTATATTTTTTTTTTATTTTGATTAGAAAAGAATTATTTTTTTAATAAAAATTATTTTAATAAATAATTTTTTTAATTTTACATTTTTCAATTATTAAAATACTTCTAGCAATATTATTTTTTAAAATATATATTTCAATAAAATGATAAAGCAAATAAAAATAATAATAAAAATATGATTCATATTTTTTTTATTATTAAGTTATATAAAAATATAAAACTATTTACAAAATATTATTATTTA
>NW_006264251.1:0-232 GCF_000469605.1 Apis dorsata | reverse complement strand
AAGAGGGAAGATCGAGAAGGAGAGAAGTCCAGGAGCGCGGGTCCACCAGGCTTTTGCTCCTCCGCGAGGGTGGCTCCTCTGAATCAATAAGAACTGTTTCCCCCTCAAATGCCCCCCCGTGTTCCTCGTGGCTGTTCGTTCGTGGCACCCCCCACAGGCCAACCTACCACCTTCAGCTCTGCTCCTCAGTTTTCTCCCCTTTTTCCTTTTATTACCGCGAGGAGTAAGGTGG
>NW_006264250.1:0-232 GCF_000469605.1 Apis dorsata | reverse complement strand
TCCTTCCACTGGTTCCAAAGTTATAAGACATTAACCGAAGAGGCAATTTTTAATTTTATGCAAGAGAAATTTGAATAACTTTGAAGAAGCATATCTTTGAAGTTTGATAGGATATCGATAAATTTTTTATGGTGGTTGGAAGCGCAGAACATTGTACTTTAAAACGCTGGTTCATTCGTGGAAATCCTTCCACTGGTTCCAAAGTTATAAGACTTTAACCGAAGAGGCAATT
>NW_006264249.1:0-581 GCF_000469605.1 Apis dorsata | reverse complement strand
ATAAATATATATAAATATATATATAATATATAATATATATATATATAAATATATATAAATATATATATAAATTATATAATTTAATTTCTATTTATTTTAATTTAACTAATTTTTTAGTTACTTTAGTTTAAATTCAATAAAATTGAGAAAACTGAAAATTGAGAATATCTTAAAGACGAAAAGAATTAAAATGTTAAATTACAAATACTCAAGATTATCTTTTAAACAATACTTTACAGACTAAAGTTATTATCGATACTTTACACGTATCAGCTTATAAATAGTAATTAATACGAAAACGCGAAAAAAATATTAAATATATAACAATATCAATCAAACTTTCATCAATTATTGAGAACAAGGAATTAAATTTGCTATTGGATATTAGAGAAAATTAATTACCTTTCATATTTAAAAAAAAATTATAATGAACAAATATAAAATTTAATATAAATTCTATACTGTGTGTAAATTTGAGAATATATATTTATGCTAAGTGTAAAAGTATAAATAATTTATTTTTATTTTTATTTATTATATATAATTTTTATTATATATATATAATATATATTATATTATTA
>NW_006264248.1:262-605 GCF_000469605.1 Apis dorsata | reverse complement strand
CCCCGGATAATTACACGATACACCGTGAAAGGCAACCTTTTTTCCAACGTTCCCCACCCGCGCTTCCGTTTAACCTTCGTTAACGCGCTTTTATCGCCTTCCTCGCGATCCACCGATTTCGACGAACGCGGGTCTTCTCGAATACAGCTACAGGAGGAGTGAGTTCCTCTGGCGTCGTTTTTTATTCGGATCATTTCCGATTCGAGAAATCGAAGGGACGTGTTATTCGATCGCGTATCCGATTTTCCTTTCCTTTTCTTTTCTTTTTTTTTTTCCTTTTCGCGGATTTTTCGTTCGGATCGAGAAAATTGTAACAACGTGGGAAATATTCGCATACTCGTAC
>NW_006264248.1:0-229 GCF_000469605.1 Apis dorsata | reverse complement strand
CGAAGGCGCGCTTTTTGGAAGAGGAGGGAAGAGTCGAAGGAGAAGACGACGAGAGGGCGAAAAGGCGAACCATTTCGGCGGGTTTGTCCTCATTGTCCAGGGTTGGCCGCGCGAACTGTTGGCCTGTAAGGTAATTGTTTTTGACGCGGTAATTTTACAGTGTCGTGCGTGCACACACGCGTCCCAGCCGAGGGCAACGGACACGTCGCGACGAAGCGTCGTGATAACC
>NW_006264247.1:5477-25876 GCF_000469605.1 Apis dorsata | reverse complement strand
TATATTATATATTTTATATTATATTATATTATATATTTTATTATATATTTTATATTATATTATATTATATTTTATAATTTTATATATTTTTAATATTTAGAATAAATGTTTATTCTCCAATTATTTCTATGTTAAATCTTCAAAAATAACTTTAAGATTGATTTAATTTCTCAAATTTGAAATACTACAGTTATAAAAAAACATATTCATTATTTTTGGCTGTTTTCGAAATCATCAAAATCAATATCTAATAGTTCACAATTATTCCTTCTAATACTCCAATAATATTTCATTTTGTTTTTAATTTTATAAAATTTATTACAATTATGATTAAATTTAGAATGTTGTCAATATCATTTTTTTTTATACAATTTATTTATCAAGGAAAATGTTTTCATTGAACTTTATTTTTTATAATTGTTTCAAAAAATTTATATAGACAATATATCAAAATAAATGGATAGAAACCAATATCAATATATATCATGTTCCAAGTTATTTGATCTTGAAATCTTAGCGAAACACGTAAGGATTGATTTATAACACGAGGCTTTTATTTAAAAAAATTTTTAATGATTTTTAAATTCAATTTTTCTCTTTTTTTACATTCAATAGTCAATTCTAGGTTATGTTATGACCTAGAATTTCTGAAGGATAATTCAAAACTAATGTATGATAATTTTCTTAATCATTGCTTTTATCTAGAAGATGGCCTCAAAACTGCAGATTTCATTTCAGACATCATCTTATCCTTTTCATTAAAAATGTTTGATAATATGAAAGAGACGGATGTCCCTTGATTGATTTTCCAAAGATAAAAATCATCAAATTTGTGATAAGACAAACAAGATGAAGACAAACAAAGTGAATGAGCAATGAGATGGAGAACAAATCTAATCATCACGAAAACAAAATCAATCATCTAATATCATCTTCAAGCTTGTTCATTAACAGTATTTATTTCGTATCAATAACAAACCTCTATCATTTCAACAAGATTCATCATCATTAAGTTGAAATTGAATCATTGGATAACGACAACGTATAATCGGAAATATAATGAAAGCTATCAATGATTTTTATTATCTGAAACTCAAAATTAAGAAATGAAATAAAATTAAAAACAATATTAAATTCGAAGAAATTAAATAATATATTATATTTTAATATTCAATCAAAAAAAATTTAGGAAAAACATGTTTTGTTTAAGATTAGTATTTTATATTTTTTGATCCATGGAGATCTGTAAAAAAAAGTTCTCATAATTAATCTTGAGTATGATTTTCAAGATCAAAATTTCTTTTTATTGAATTCCAATCATTAAAAATAAAAAGTTTCAAAAAAACTATGGATTGCAAATTATTCGTTTTCTTGGAAAATCAATTAAAGTTTTATCATTATTTAATTTTATTTAAAATTTCTTCACGTTTTGAATTTGAATGTTGATTAATTAGCACATAAACAT
Organism: Apis dorsata; assembly: GCF_000469605.1. Taxonomy (NCBI): domain Eukaryota; kingdom Metazoa; phylum Arthropoda; class Insecta; order Hymenoptera; family Apidae; genus Apis; species Apis dorsata. The sequence goes on along the minus strand of NW_006264247.1, from coordinate 24,411 downwards.
AACGTTTTAAGCGTCTCATATTTAGCGTGATATGAATAAAAAGAAAACACTTTTTTGTTCATTTTGTAATATGATGTAATATGATTCCATTTGTACATGCATATATGTGAAATATTCAATCCTGTTTCTATAATAATTTTTTTCAATATTGCAGAAATAAAATTAAAATCATTATCAATACATTTTTTGTACTATTCTATTCACAGAACCTCTATTTTAATTTATTATTAAGTGTATAATAGTGTCAAAAAAAGAAAAAAAAGAAAATGAAGTATTCGTCAAATGTTTTACAATTGATGAGATATTTGAGAATTATATGTCAGCATGGAAAATAATTAATATATTTCTGGAAGATATCCGAGTGAATGAAATATCTCATCGTTGAGATTTTTAGTAATTAGATTTTTGTTTTAAAGATAAAAAATTCATTTTTAAAATAAATGATTATAAGAAAACTTCATTTTCGGAAAGAAGAACTAGTAATTATATTTATTAACATATATTCATTCATGTAACTAAATTGTTCATTAGATATATGATAATAAATAAGAAAATGTGAAAAGAAAATCTGCGTCCTTTGTATCCAAAGAATTCAAGTTAAAAAATAATTATTATGTTAAAGAAAGAATTTTTGTTGTTGAATAAATTACAACAAAATGAATTTTGTTAAGAAAACATATTTTTCATAAATGAAAGTAGTTTTTCAAATAGAAATTTACAAAATAAGCAAAATATTAGAATATGATATTTTCGAAATTCCCATATTATAATACAACATTTTAATTAAGAAAGCTTTTACAATTATATATAGGTTAGTATTTTAAAAAATAGATTGTTAATCCAATTTATGCCCAACTGTTTAATAAGTAGAAACAAAATATCTTCGTTTTTTTTATATTTATATTTATTAAACGAATTGTAAATTATTCCATAGAAGAGACGATTCATATATTTTATGCATAATGATGCACTACTACACATCATTAAATTCGAAATTTTTTGAATTCTGTATTTGGATCTCGATAAATCAGAAGAAGATTTGCATTTAAGACCATATGATTTACATCTAATAAATTTTTTTTTTTTATCACAAATAAGAATCATTTATGTAAATCAGGCCAATAAATAAAAAGCGTGCATGAATTACACGTATGACTATGATATAAACACGTATGATATAAACTATATGATATAACTTTTTGAAATTTTAAAATATAAAATTTTGAAACCTTTACTAAAGAATTTAAAATATAGAAGCAAAAATATAGAAGCCAAACTTGCGAGCATGCTTACGAAATAGAGATAGTCATATTGAAATATAGATTAGACTGTTACGAAATATTAACCAAACAATTTTAAATTTAAATAATAAGAATATAAAAATATTCTGAACAAAATTTATTTAATTAACAACAAAATTTTATAATATAATTTTTTCAAAATAATAGATCATCTGCAATTTTTGTCCTGCAAAATCATGGTTTTTTTGATACTTTTTATCTTTATAATAAATAGAACAATAATAAAAAAATCAGACTCAAGATCAATTTTGCGGAATTTTTTTTCAGAACTTCACAAATTCAAATATATAGAATATATAAAATATACAATAATATATAGAATAATTAACATTTCTACTTGTACACTTTGTATAAGACAAAACATATATATTTCCAATCTTATAAAAAAACAATACTATCAATTTTTCAATTAATTGATAAGAAGTTTTTTTATTTAATATTATTTTTCGAATTATATTTTTAAATCTTTTTTGTTTAATTTTTTAGTATTGTGTAGTTTACTAGTTAAATTATAAATAATTTTTGATTCAACGAGATATCATTTCTTTTTTTCTTGTCTATAGTTTATAATAATATTAAAAGTAAATTATTATATATTTCCTTTTTTTTGACTATTATATAGACATATATAGATTAGATATTTCATATTAGATTGATATTCATTTATACTTTTGTAGGACAAAAAAGTCTGATTTTTGATCTACTAGGTAGGTTTTTAATAATAATTCTTTGTTTAATTTATGTTCTGAATCATCTTTTTAAAATATTTCTTTTTCTAATTTGAAAAAACTAATATACTAATATAATTAATATAACTAATAAAATAAAATTATATATAAATTATTGTGCAAAATATTTACATAATGTTCTTTTTATATACTTTTGATACTTTCAATCTGACTAACAAATCAATACTCTTATGTAAAATAATCACACATATAATATTACTGAATAACTATGTAATATATATAATGAACTAAATATATAATAAACTAAATAATAATGATATTAATCTTATAATTTCAATATTTTTTAAAATATATTCAAATTTGATATATATATATATATTTTTTTTATTTCATATATATATATTTTTATTATTTATTATGTATATTATATTATATATATTATATTTTATATATATAATAATTAATGTCTCAATAATTATTTATTTTTAATTTTGTGTATTTGATAATTTTGCAATGCAAAAATTTTTTCTAATTACGTAATCAAATGTTATGTTCCAATAAAATTTCAAGATAATATCTCGATAAAAAACTTAAATATAAAAAAATTAATTATCATATCATATATTGGCTTTAATATTTTCATCTGAAACATTACAATATTGTATACAACAAACAATTTAAAATTTTATTAAGATTGCAGAATTAAATATCTTATTTTACGTATAACTTTCGTTATTTTGAAGAAGTTGAATTCTGAATGATATTTATTTAAAAATTTCGAATCTTTGCAATTTATGCAAAATATCTCAAGTTTTTCTAGAGTTCATCATGTACTCTATAGACAAATAAAATTAAATTATCATATCACAAAAAATTCATAAATGTTTTATTTAAAAAATCATAATAAAAATATCAAACATATTCTTTGAATTAATTATGTATTATACATATTATGTACAATGAAATGATCAATCTTTTGATTTTTTTAGATTACTTAAAATTATTATATTAGATTTAAATTTAGATTATTTTATTGATGATTAAAAGAAAAAAATTTTTTAAAAAAAATTTATAGTATACAAATACACAAAACAAATTAATTATAAAAATTAAAACTATAATATATATGTAATAAAGTTAAACAAAACTTGAATCAAATTGAAATTTAATAATTTATTGATTTCCAAAAACAAATAATACTTTGAAATAAATTATAGACATTTACAAAATTTATACTTTTCATAATTTTTTATTATATATATATATATTTATAATTTTTTATAATTTTCTTTTATGTGATTTTAGTTCTATTATCTATATATTAGCAAAGCATATTTGTATTTTACTTCAAATCTATTTTAATAAAATTAGAAAAAAAAATTAAAACAGAGATAAAAAAACAATTAGATGATTTTATGCCAAGACAAGTGATTCAAACTTATTCTAGACAAGTAAGTTATAGAAATTGATAACAATTGAACCCTCTTCAAAAGTTAAGTGAAATTCTTGAGAAGTTTAATTTAATTATACCAGAATCAACCAAACTGATTAATTGTGACATATCAATAGCCGAGCTCTTTGTCTTGTTCCCAGCGCTTTGTCTGTCTTTATATATTGATACTTTGGTCATGAAAATTTATAATAAGAATATTGTGGAATGTTATCGATGTTGAAATTATAATGAGATATTAAAATTATAATAAAATTAAAATAGAAATGCAGTCTTTTAGCATCTTGAATTTCTTTGTAATTAAAGCAAAGTTCTTGAATTTTATCGTAAATATATTTTATATTGTTTTAGAATAATTATAATCAATTAATTTATTTATTATAATTAGTTAACTTATAACTATTATTATATATATTATATATTATATATTATAACTATTATTAAATAATTAAAAAATATTTTCATCATCTATATATAAAATATAACGAGCTGCTATGAAACTTTTGAGTTTTTGTGGTCATAGTTGAGAATCCTTAGTATAATGAATAATTTTAAATACAAGTTCAAAATTACAAGTTCAAAAATTGGAAATTAAAAAATTTATGATACTATACTTGTATTGAAACATGGCTTAAAGTCAAAGACTGTTTTATTAATTGAATTATATCGAATCGCAACGTTAATATTCATAGATGGCAAAAATATTTTTTAAAAATTTGTCAAAAATGACAATCAATCTTATTGTGTCATAAACTTTTATTTTATAAAAAAAAATTAGATTAAAAAATTTTTTATTAAATACAAAATTAAGTCATTATTTTAATATTGTTTATAGTAAATAAAATTTTCAAAATCAAAGTTAAAATATTCGTAAGTAATAAATGATGAGGTTCATAATTTGCTTCGTATGGAAATTTTTTTTCATTATTATCGGGCATTGGCTATTATTAATCTTAAAACAAAGAGTTTAAGATATTGCTACAATAATACTATAAATAGTATTAGATGACATTTGGAATTAAATATTTTTTAAAACATTTCAATCTGATTATACTTTAAGGATGATGTTTCAGCCACGGCAATTTCAACAGCAACGATCTTATTCTTAACTTTAGGAGATTTAGGATAAATATACACGAATCGGCACTATACACAATATGTGTCATTCTAAATCTATCAAGAAAACTCTTTTTAGATCAATCATTACTCAGAAGGTTGATTTGTGTTATCATTGGCTAAAATATACCAAATTTATCAAAATATTTTCTGTAGTTTTTAATCTTTTGTACTTCATATAAATTTTGTACTTCAATATAAATTTGTTAAAAAACATTGATTATAGTCATATATCATCAGAGTGTGTTAAACATTATAGTTTATTCATTATTCGTGATATAATTAGATATAATTTTTTATCAATAAAAAAATATTTATTATTATTTAATATATTTTCTTATATGTATTTAATATATTTATATTGTACATATTTATATTGTACATATTTATATTGTATGTCTATACATGTATTTAATATACTTTCTTTGATATATATTATTTCGATTTATTATATATCGATTTGCGCCATGTAGTTAACGTTAGTTAATCAAGTTAATTAGTTATGCACTCTATGACTAATGTTTCTTGTTAATTCGTTAAGAAAAGTTTTTATAAAAGTAAATAATAATTGTAATTATCACAAAAATTTTTAATTAACAGAGCCCACATTTCTCATATTTTTAGGATACTATATGATGATATTATTTTCTCTAATTATTAAAATATCATCAAAAAAAACTCTCGATTTAATAATGCTTTTTTTATTTTGTGTAAAAAATTATAAAAGTAAGTAATTTCTTCAAAATATCTAATTTTTATTTAAAATATTTCTTTGTCTATATTAATATAATATTTTATATATCAATTTTTTGTAAGCAATAGTGCTCGTAAAATTAACTTGCTTATTCGAATAAGTTCTTTGCTTAAAAACTTTTTTTTATTATTATCGATTGTTCATCATTAAGTCTAAACAAAGAATGATATGAAGGAGATTGAGAAGATTGCCATTTTTGAATGACTTTTAATTGTATATTTTTGACATATTTTAGGCCAAAGTCACAATATGATTCCAAAGATATGGCTGATTCAACGATAACCAATTATCCTACGTTCGGGAAATTTATAATAAATATATAATCAATTCCTAATCCTTTATGCCTAATCACGAACTTAATTCAAGGAATTTTTGTTTTATTTGAATATCGCAAATCAGAATATGAACTGCAATCTTATTAGTATCATACTCTATCGCGATCTTCTAAATTAGACGTGTAGAAGAGATTCCTAAGAGTACGAGCTCTCACTAAAAAAAACATGGAAAGATCTACTTAATACTCTGTTATGAACGTCGCGATATATTATGACCGCCGAATACCATAAATAAATATTTTTTTTGTAAGTATGCATTGTGCTAATCATCAAATATGATCATCTATTATGATATTGTCAGAGATCCAGATCTCATATAGACGCATTTGTAATACAATTCTATTTATTTGTAATACATATCTATTTATTATTAAAAAAATATACCGCACTATTCTACAGTATTCTACTGTTCACTGGAAAAAAATCCCGCGGAAGGAATGTCAGTCTGATTGATTAATGTGGGAAGAAATTATTTTCACGCGAATTTTTGTTTCTATCATGATATTTATCACATATACTAATTCAAAACGAAGATTTGTATTTAAACCTTTATGCATTAGCATTAAATATAGAATTTGAAGAATGTTAATAAATGAATATAAAAATTTTTTTATTTCTCATTATATATATCGATTATGATTTAACAATAGTTTAATTTATAAATATAATTTTGTATTTAAGTAGTAATTGTATCAAAATAATAATTATATGTACACAAATAAACTAGACATACATTAACATTATATCAAAATAATAATTTCGAAAATATTTTAATTTCTAGTTTTAAATTATTCTAGCTTGATAAATGAAAATTATATATATAAATTTTTATTATTTTGAATATTCAAATTATAACTCTATAATATAATGTTAATGTATAATGTAATATATAATGTTAGAATTATCAACAAAGCATTTGAAATGAAGATAGACAATTCTAGCAAAGGACCTCTCTTATACCATTCAGCGAGATTTCTTTTCAGCAACAGTGAACAGTACATACATAAACATTTATTTCAGTCGAAAAAGCATTATTTATGTATATGCATCTTATATTATTCAAGCTTATATTCACTATCAATACTATTGCAGATACGAACATCACTGCGTCAATAGTATTCAAGATTTCTCGATTTAATTCTTATTATTATTAACATTATCTTGTACCTCGTTCATCTTATATATATTAATTAATAAATTTTTAAATGTGTATTATAACATTTTTTTATTCAGATTATAAAATAATATATATAATTGCGTAATCATATATCTATAATCAATACAAATTAACAAGTAATTATAATAGTTTAATAATTTTAATTTGCGACTAATAAAGCATTAATCAAAACAGCATGAAATATTATTGATGTTTTATGAATTTTTTTATTTTTAATTATTTTTTAATTCTAAATAATACTAATTTTGCAATTTCTGGTTCCGAAACCATTTCTCAAGTTAATATTTTAAAAGTTAAAATATCTTTATTTACTCATAAACAGTGCTCTAACGATATATCACTTAAATCGAATATCTAAATTATTTTCATTTATATATATAATTCAAGTAAAAAAAAAAAATTAATTATAAGATTTAAGTGATTCTATATATTTGATAATGATAAAAAAATGTTATTGTGTATATTGTGAAGTGTATATAATGTTGCTATTCTGTATTTCGAATATCGAAAGAAATAAATTAATTATTATTTTAATAAAATTATTTCTCTTGTTTTATTTTTATATTCTTCAAATTTGGATTAATTTTTTTCTCATTTTTAAAATCATTATAAGATTAAGATATATATAAAGATCGTTAAACTTGCTTAATGTCAATATAATATTAATATAATATGCTATTGCATTGTAAAAAACAGATTTTAATAAAATTAAATATAAAATAAAATATGTGTCCAAATGGTCAATCAAACAATCAGAAATTTTGAAAGTAAAACGAAGGGGAAAAGAACTTCGAATATAAATTTTTAACTTTGAGTTTTTATTAATTTTAAATATTAAAAAAAGCTTTTAATACATTAAATTCTATCATGCGCACTCTTAATATTATATATAATAGACATGTGTCAACACGACCGTTTATCATTCTTTCTAAAAAGACATTGTAATAGATAAGTTTCAAAATATATAATAAGTAAACCGTAAAAATTATGAGCTTAAAATATCTCAAATTTAATGTCGAACTTAAGTATTCAAAAATATAAATAAAATATAAAATAATCTAAGCGAAATTATAATGATTAAAATTACAATGAATGCCGTTTTGCCTATTGCAAAATGTTTATAGAAACAATAGATATAGTGATCTTACTCTACTGAAGTATATTATCAAGGATATATATATATATATCCCATATTAGTATAATTGAATTCTATACATATATACATATATATACACATATATATATATATATATATATATATACATATATATATGTATAGAATTCAATTATACTAATATCTCGAAAACTAATAAAATTTTGGAAATTTTATATTAGAGTTCCTTTTTTCCCTTCTTTCATTTTTTAAAATTTCAGAATTTCGTCATGGAATGCATATCGCATTATATCTTCTTCACATATAGAAAATTTCGATTACTTGAAATTTTAGATGATTTTAAAACTTTGAGAATTTTTTTTCTATTATTCCCAAACGTTTTTAAAAGTATTTAATAATCCATGTTATTAATAATTTTTTTTTTTAATTTTTATAATACAGAAATAATTTACATTTAAATGATACACTCTATATATGACACGAAATTAATTCCAGAATCAAAATATTAAAAATAATATTAACACAATAAATTCACCTTAACACTCATAGAAATTAAAACAATTAATTTTTTATTACTTTGTAATTGATTTTATATTGTTATTAATTATAAGTAAATTAAAGATCTAGTCGATTTAACTCGCTTTGTTTTTATTATATAGTTTGAAATTCAAAATTGACAAAATAGTCATTTGATAGTGGCTTAACAATAATGTTTTCTAATAAAACGAAAGATCAAATCAATTTATTCTAATTTTTAGACAAAGTTTACTATTAGTTTAATGTTTGTATCAAAAATTTCTTGACATTCATATTTATTGTTATTTTTCAATGTTATCGTGTTTCAGGTCGAATTAAGATATAATAATAAATGATAAAATATTTATATATTGGACAGTATAAGTTAAGTTTCATCAAATTATAAATACAATTCATGCTAATTCATAGATTTGAAATAATATATAAAAATATGAAATAAATATATGAAATAATATATAAAATCGATTCTAAAGAGAATTATTTGACTTGATAATAAAGAGAATATTATTTTTGAAACTCTCGCAATCATACATATCACTATTTTAAGAAGAGGAAATACTATTTAAAACGCTAACTCTTTAGTAAATCTGTCACATATATTGAATTTTTTTTCTCCGATATATTTTTAAGATTTTTTATTTATAATCAAAGAAAAAAAAAGCATTATTAACTTGTTGAGATTATTATAAGTATTGTCCTTAGATCTTGGATTTTTTCGTTATTTGATATTTTAGAATTTGTAATGACAATATTGTTTATATTTTATTTATATTTAAATATAATTTATATTTCATTTAAATATAATATCATTAATATCATTGTAAATTAGGAAAATTTCATATAAAATTCATTGACTATATAACTATATAACTATTGATATACAACTATATAACTATTGATATAACTATTGATAAATATAAATATTGGTATATCAAATATATAAAAAATTTAGGTAATAATAAATAATAATAAAAAGAATTAATATTACAACTATAATTATACAACAGCATTGATAATCATTTAACGTTGACGGAAATTGGAAAATATTTTTAATAAATATGCAATAAAGAGAATTGTTAATTATTCGCAAGAATCTACTCATTAATAATTTTAATATATTTTATTTTATTCGTGATTTATCTTCACTATGAATCAATGAAATAATTAATGTGATGTAGTATCAGTGAAATAATACGTTGCATTAACGAGAATTTTCTATCTTCAATTTTTTGTTAATAAAAATTTCATTAACATATTAAGACTTTTCTAATTAAAATAAAATCAAAGTGATTATTAATAGACATAGAAAAGTTCGCTTATTTCGTTAAGTTTTGAATATATTGTAGAAATCAATATTTTAAATAACTTTTTTTTTTATATTATCGGTGCTCAGCCTTAGTTTTTGAAGATATTTGTAAAAAAAATGATTCATCATGATTTATTTATTGTTCAAAAATTTATCTATTGATCAAAAATCTTTCATATAATATTTATTTTCTATATTTACTACATTATATTTACTATATTTACTACATTTTAGATTATGATTATGCCATCTTTGGGTAGATCGAGATTTATTAAAAAACGTAATTGCAAAATAAGCATGATTTTTAAAGTCAATTTTCAAAAGCTGGTTCAATAATTCAACGATCTTGAATTATCTCACCAATTCTGGCAGAAACAAAATATCTCGTATCTATTATAAGAAAGAACAAATTATTATTAAATATGAACATATCTAATAACAGCCTTGTTAAGAAGAGTTCGTTGAGTAAAAAGTTTACACGAAATAATGAAAAAAATAATATATAAGGAAGATTTTTATCCTTCTAAAGTTTATTGAATACAAAAACTGCGTAAAAGCTCTTGTTATACATCAAAAATTTTGTCATTGAATTCTAAAAAAATTAGATTATAACCTATTTATTGAAAATATTTTATATAGAAATGAAAGATTTTTTGAATAGTATTATCTTAATTATTAGAATGTTAAAACTTTTGGGTTTTATAAAAATCTATTGCAATATATTGCAATAAAATGATTTAAGAATGCTTTTCTCTTAATATATATGCAGATATTATTAGACAAAATATTATAGTTTTATTTTTTATTTTTTCCTTAACTAGTCAAAATTATTTATTATTTTTTATTAATTTTTTCATTGATCTTTTAATTGTACATTATTCCATATTACAAATGACGCACAGAGATTTTCATGTATTCAGCCAATTATATTAATTTTTAAATGAAATGCTTGAAATTCATTGAATTCATTGAATATGCCACAGATCTGCTTCATATTTATGACTGTATGGATTTGATGATCTAGACTTTTTCTTTCGGAGAACAAACAATAATTAATATATCATTCAAATCAATCATTTACATTTGTAAAACAATTGAAAAAAAAATATTAAATGCATTTCAAAAAAATAATAATAATAAAAAAAAATTTTTACAAATATAGAACAAAATAAAAATAAGAAAACGACAAATATTATAAAAAACAGGGAAAAACAAAAAAAAGAAATTAAGAGTATGAAGATAAAATTTAAATTTCGAAATAAAAAATATTGATGAATTTTTTTATCATAATTTAAAATTTCTTTTTGTTGCAAAAATATTTGATTAAAATCTATTGTTTCTCAATCGTAATATGAAGATTAGTCAAAAACTTTTTATCTTATGGATTGTTAAATTAGCTAAATAATGCAATCATGAATTTCTTTTTTTAATCTTATTATCTCTTGTTAATTGTTGATATAAAAAAATAATATTCAAAATCTATCCACATTTCTTAAACTTTAAATAATAATATTAATAATATTATTATAATAAATAATAATATTAATAACAATATTTATATTATTATTTATTATATTAATTTTATATTATTAATACAATATTGTTTATTTATTATTATATAACAAAAATATATAAAATCAATTTAAGACATAATGATTCTTTCCAATTTTTTAAGAAAATAGAACATTCAGAATTATATTATTAATTTTATATTATTATTACATTATTGTTTATTTATAATATTTTATTGTTATATAATAACAAAAATATATAAAATCAATTTAAGACATAATGATTCTTTAATTTTTTAAGAAAATAAATTATTCACGATTCGTTCATAATTCGTTTGATTCTTGATTTAATCTTTATGACGACTACATATTTTAATAAAAAAAATTAATCTTAAAAATCTCAAAATTTATTTTATGATTATATTTTTTATCAAATCTCCATCGATTGAAAGTTAAATCATTTAAAACCAAATAATTTTTTTAACATAAATGAAAAATAGCATGAAAGGGACACGTATTGAAAAAATATATAAATTTTTATGTATATTGTAAATTTTTTGAAGATGAAAAATCTGTCCAAGATAATCATTTTTTTTTATTTCTTAGTTATATTTGTATATATTTGTATCCAGAATCATGTATGCACGTGTCAACTGCTCTTTCGACTGAAGTATATAATTGTGTATGTAAAAGCTGTAACTCTGATATATTTTCTTAACAATGAGTAAATTGTATTCGTACGATTTATATATACATCTATATAAAAGTTAAATCTATCACAATATCACAGTAGGTGATCATGTCCGGCGCATTGCAATCCGAGCATGATAAGCAATTACAAAGAAACTATCTATTTATCATATTTTACAATCATACAACGTGTTCATAATGAAGAGTTAATTGATGTTCTTTATAATACCATAATAAGTAAAGTGTCCGATAATCAGAACACGATTTGGTATTACAGAAAACTATTTGTCGCATCCGATAGTCAAATTACAACGTATTTACAAATTAGAATTCAAATTTAAACTCTTTCTCAAATAATTCTTCCTCATGACCTCAGAAAATTCTTTCTTAGTTCAATTGAAAGAATCACGCGGGGATAATAATTAATAATATTAGTATTAGTGCTTAATTTACAATATTCTCAAATTAGAAGAAAATTTTTGAATTAAAATATTATCGTTGAGTCAACCGTGTCTGGAATCATCCTGGAAACGAACTTCACTCCAATTAAGCTGAAATGTCTAAAATACACAATTATAAGTATCGATTAAATTCTTTTCAAAAAACGCAAACTTTTCAGATAAGTCTTTGTTTAGGAGATTTCGTGGAAATCGGAGAGCGATAATAATAATAATAGAAAAGGATTATAAGAAATTTTTTTGAAATATTTTTTAAATTATTCTTCAAATAAGCTGTTTATAATTTTCGCTATAATAAATGTTTGTAAATATTTAATATAATATTTTTTTGTTAAGTTTTTCATTTATTTGCTAAATTAATAATTAAATTAAAGTAATATAAGGAATAAAGTAATATAAGGAATAGTTTTGAAAAGGACATCATTTGCATAATTATTCTTTCCAAAATTTCATTTCAATTTTAAATATGCACCTATTACAAATTAAAAAATTCTTCTTTTGAATATTTTTTTTTTTCAATTCAAATATGCTACATAAAAAATCGTATTAATACAAATAAAATATAAGAAACGATATAAATAAAATAAACGATAAAATATTTTTTTCCTTTAAGATAAATGCTATTTTTATATATTAAAGTGTTATATAAGTGTTTCATATATTAAAAGTTTTACTTTTTTCTTTTTATTTAATAATATTTCTTAGATATAATTTTTAAAATAATAATTTATAAATTACATTCATATGAGAAATATGTTGCACATAATGTTAATAACATTAGTAACAAAAAAGACATTATTTTTTAAAAGTTTAGAATTTACTTAGAGCTCAATAAAAATCGTTTATTAGTCTTTATTAAGTAGTCTTTATTAAAAGTTTTTTTGAACTATTTATAATTTGTATACATATGCAAATAATAATAATGGAAGATCTAATAGTTACTCAATAGAAATTTAAATATTCATAACGTAACTATTAAGATTATCTTAATACAAGTTCAGATATTATGTATTTTTTGTTTTGAAAAATTTTTCTTAAACTCGAGAATATTATCACTCAGAAATTTCATCATCAGCAGTATCATTGATTATGATATGTTTCATGGATTTTATCATAATTACCAAATTTACCATAATTTTTAGGCATTAATCTTTGATATGAATTTGAAGTTTATTAAAACATCATCATATTTTATTTATAATGAATTATTTTGAAAGATAATAGATTCATGTAGTCATATATATTACGTCCATCAATAAAGTCCACTGCTCATGATATGATCAAATGTTTCATTTTTTTATCTATTTAATCAGAAATTCTAATCCATATATATGTTCCATTAATTTCACAATCGCAAACACAAAAATTTAAATAAAAGTGTTTGCGATTTTAGTGTTAATATGATATAATAATATCGTAATAATAATAATAATAACGTGAAAGAAAAATTAAGAAAAATTAAATTCATTTCTCTTGTTCTTGTTACAGAAATAATTACAGTTAATTATTATTAACTGTAACATAACATAAAGTGAATAATAGATATGTTATCTTTAAGTGTATTATTTTTTTATGATATTCTATTTAATGTAATCTCTTTAATATTATATGCAAATCTTTTTGTAGAATTAATTCAATGCTAAAAAAAAATACCAGAATATTATCAATTTTAAGAAAAAAAAGAAGAATTTCAAAACTTGAACTAAATTTTTTCTGTGAATGATTGATTTTATTTTTTACTTACATGATCAATTGTTTTTTAATTTAATATAAATGTAATGTATAGATTGCGCCAATGCTGGAGCTCACTTCAATGTTTGTTTGCAATTTTTGTCTAGAATTTTAACAAATCTTATTCTGTAAACATTATACTTATCTTTTATGATTAAGTCTTTTATGATTTTTTTTTTTTCTATGATTAAAACAATCATCACAGAAATATTAATTTAAATCTGTTATAGTGATAAAATAAATTCGTTGATGGAATTAAATCATCACAGAAAATAATTGAACTTTTAGAATATTTTCAAATAGAAAAAATTTTGTAAAATTTTAAATTATACTAAATAAATTAATAAATAAACAATAAAGATTACTTCAAAGGAGAAATAAAAAATAAAAATTGATGAATGTAAATATTGTATAATAGTATTTTGTATAATAGTATTTTCGTAGGTGACAAATAAAGAATTATGCAAAAATCTATTTTTATCCTAAATGAGGATATAGTAACTATCTGATAGATATAAATCAATAAACAATCTTTTAATTATCGCATTATATACTAATAATACAACTTATTAGAAAAGTAAAAACCGAAACAATTAAAGAAGTTTGAAATGCAATATAAACATATTCTTATAATAGTTTAATACTGATTCAAAAGGGTTATATTCTCATACTATTCTTAACAATTAAAATAAATGTCGAATATTCTTCAAGATAAATTATAGGAAAATATTTAGAATTATTTTAAAAAGAATTACAGATTTTTTATTGTACATTTCTTAGAATACTTTGGCTGAAGTATGAACATATTTTTTTTAGATCATTTTGAAACTTAAAATAATATTTTTTATCCATCAATCTTACGGACAATTAATATCACTTGCATGAAATAAATAAATATCCATGAGTTTTGAAAAAAATGAATTCTTTTTCTTTTTTGAGAGAAATTTTTCTTAGATTTGAAAATTGATTATTATATAACCAAAAGATCCACAGTAATAAGAAATGTTGGAGGATTACTCGTCTGAAATTAATATGAAAGAGAATTCCGAAAATAAATAAAATCTTTTTTAAATCAAAGAAAAATCAGAATTTATTAAATTGTTAAAACTAATTGAATTCGCTGAAATAAAATTAAATTATTGAAACTTATTCAACTCTAGAATGAGTTAAACAATTATTCATTGAAATAGCCAAATTTATATTATATTTATTGAACATCGGAATTTGTTGAACCATTCCATTTATACTGATAATTAATATTTTTATATTTTGAATTCATATGGAAATTTTGTATTAGATTTATATCTGAAATTTATACTTAAATTCTATAATTATTAGTATAATAAATTGATTTATTATTAAATAATAATAATAATAAATTAAATAATAATAATTAATTTCTCCTTTTATCTTCTAGCTTAGCTTTTAAAACTTAATAAAAAAATAAATTTTTTATATTTGATCTTATCACATTTATAAATATTACAATGTCCAAAGATTAATATATAATTTTTGAAAAACTTTTTATCTCTTTTTAAAAAAATCGTATGAATCGTATTAATCGGATCATAAATTACGTAATAATATTACATTTTAATATTGATATGTACAATAGATATCTATATCTATTTGAGAGTTTATATAATTTTCAACGATTATTTAATAATATTATTATTTGAGTACTATGAGAAATTTCGTATGAGGATAAGACGAACAAAAGGAACATCCTTTCTTTTGTTTAGCGGTATATGATGTTACATGATTTTATTTTAAAAATATGACTTTTGACTAATATGCGTACTTATTTTTATTAATACATTATATTCATTGAAAACAATTAATGAAACATTTTTTAAAAATTTGTCAATAACAAAGTATTTAATTAAATTTAATTAAACATTTTTTCTTTTTGAAATATAATCAAATATAATTCAATGGGATAAATAATATATATAATAAAATAAAATATAATAAAAAATATAATAAAATAAGATTAAATATAATTAAATATAATTAGAAAATGCGAATAATAAATATAGTAAGTCATATAATAATATTCAAAGTGAAAAATTAATTTTTGTTATCTTTATGATAATTTATAATAACGAAAATATTTACTAATTTTTTGACATTCCTTAAATTAAAATAAATCTAAATTGAATCCATAAAATAATCCATAAAATAAATCTATGAAATAAATTAATAGAATAATTAATTATTGTTATTCTTATCGTTATCGTTATCGTTATTGTTATTGTTATTGTTATTTATTACATTTCATTATATTTAATAATTATTAATTAATATTCAGTATTATTTAATTATAATAATTAATTGAAAAATCAATATATTATTGTTATTAATAATTTTATTACTAATTTTTTATATTATTATTACTATTAGTAGTTTATTAGTAATTTTATCTAATTCATATCGTGTTTAAATATTTAATTAGAGAAATTAAACTGTTCACTGTTAGTATTTTCACAGTCATGAAAATTATATAATAAGAATTATATAGTAAGAAATGAAATTTTTTTTTATTAGTTTCTAATAAATTATGTAATTACTTTGTGTACTCAAAATGTCTTTTTTTTCTTTTTTATGAAGTTAAATATTCGAATATCAATAGATCAATATTCAAAATATTGAATAGAATTTATTGAGTAGGAAATAATGAAAATGATTTTAAATGAAATTTAACTAATTGCTATTATTATTGTATTAAAGTTTTTCGCAAAAAATTTGTGAAATGTCAATCACTTTTTTCAATTTTAAAAAATGAGAACAGGATTATACATGAAGATATTTATATTTCATCCTTTTGTCTCTATTCATTCATCATGAACCCATTTCTGTAATTTTCCTCCTGGGTTTTCCGAGTGCAAAACAAAGTCCGTAAAATATTATGTAGGCTAAGAAAGTCTTGGCTCTGAGCCACAATCGATGACGATGCAGAAGTCTAGAAAGTTTATTCGGTCAAAAAGTTTAGTGTGTTCATTATTGTTCTAAACTTCCACTTCATAAATAAACTTTATCATGACCATTTATTCTAATAAACATAGAATAAATATGTAGGATTTGAAATTTTAATATCATTGTATATATCTCATTATAAATGTTGATTATGTTTTTCCCATAATTCTATTACAGAAAATTTCAATATTTACAATTTTACTTATTATCAAATTCTTTAACTTAATATATTTATTTTTTATATTTACTTAGTATATGATGCTAAATACTAATTTCAAGATGATCATCGGATAATATTTTTATTTTAATATTTTTATTCTTCAATTTGGAATTTATAAAATTTTGAGAATAATATATAGTTTGATAACAAGAAAAATCACAAATAATTGAAATATTATAATAATAGTATACAGAATGTACAGAATCATGTAACTGCAATATATGAATATATAATTGTTAGTGATAAGTGTGCAAAAAATAATTTTACATAAAAAAATAAATAAAAAAAAATAATAATAACAAAATTTTTTTATTTTAAATTTTATTTTCATAAATTAAATTTGAAAATTTTTTAAAAATAAATAAAATTGATTAATTTTCATAAATGCAAATTAATTATTAATATTAGGTTATTTTATATATGAAAATAAAATATGAAAAAAAAAATGTTTCATTTAATAATTACTTTCAATCAAGACAATGAAATTTGAAAATTTGAATATTAGAAAAATTTGTATATTTTCAGTTTCAACTTCCTCAAAAATAAAGATTTAAATAATAAAATTCTATTCTATATTATTTTAAATATTTCACATATTTTTATATGTACAATACAACTTTCTATCAATAATGTATTATTAATCTAAAATTAACCAATTTTGCTTATAAATGCTTTAAATGAAACTAAATGTAACACAATACTAACAAAAATTTTCAATTTTGAAACTCAAAATGCAACTTCAAAAAAAAAATCTTATACTTTTTTTCATCTTATACTTTTTTTTATCTTTTTTTTAATCTTTTATATGTATAATCAATATTATATCTTTTATCCAATTATACTTAATTCTTCAGTTACTTAATTCCTTTAATTGTATTTAAAATACAGTTATTTAATCTATTATACATGGTATATATTCATAAAATATTCCTAAATATTCATAAAAATAAGAATATATCTATCTTTGGAGGATGAATTCTAAGCATCAAAACAATAAAAAAAATTTATTTACATTTATTTACATATACATTATTTACATACATACAATAAGACTTAATTTACGAGTTATAAACATTTTAAGTTTATATTAAATAAAGATAACGGAAAAATAAAAACGCTTAATTGAGTACAGTAATATCGTATTGTAACGTCACTTAAGGACATCTTATGAAACTTTGTAGAAGTAGAATAAGAACACAATATTTTAATAATATATAATGTATATATCATTATATGAAAATGATATCATTATGCAAATGAATATGTTATTAATTTTCTAGAACGACGCTTAAAAAATTCTATGAAGATCATCTTTAAGTTTTTAAATGAGAATTACGTAATTTTTTAATGCATCAATTGATTTATTTCATAAAAAATATTAAATTATCTATATAAAAAAAATATTCTTCTTATTTTTCATATGATAAATTTTATGAATTTTATAAATTTCAAATTACAATATTTTTGAAACTAGAAATTTTTTGACATATATAATAATATAATTAATAATTTTTTTGTTAGGAAATAATAAGTTATATTTATTGATGCAATAAAAATGATTTATATATG
>NW_006264247.1:2581-5092 GCF_000469605.1 Apis dorsata | reverse complement strand
CTATAGTTAATTTATAGAAAAATTATGTATATAGTATATATAATATATATATACAATATATATATATATATATAAAAAACATATACAGAATAAAATAAAATTATAGAAATTATAGAAATTCAATCTAATTGAATCTAATTATTAATATTATATAATATATATATATATCATATTAATAATTATATACATAATAATAATTATATATAATTTGAAGCCTTGTAAATTGTGTTAAGAAATAAATCCTAAATTGTATTTCGTTGCACACTATGTTGAATAATCTATGCTACATCTTAATCGAACATTTAACTTTTAATCTTTAAAATTAAAGAATGTTTATATATGAAATTTTTCGGAAAGATATATCACGATCTATTTTGTTATTGAGTTATATTATTTGGAATAATTTTCTACATATTTTTGTCAGCAACATTATTCAATATTGGCTAAATATTCAGATTATTGATAAGCTTAAATTGATGTTCAAAATTATAATATAATCATCCGCATGGCATTGTTTAAAAACCAAATGGTTTTATCTATTACATAAAATGCAAAAGATTTTGCTATATAGTTGCGTTATCGACTAATATCCGTGTAACCAATGAAGCAGAGATGGTTCCGTAACTTGACAATTTCCAATCAACACGCGGAAATGACACGATCCTATAATATTTCGCAGCGACGTCATCCAACGCTGATTCAACGTTCCTCCGGTGTTATCTACCGTCTCAGACGGATATGAGATCTTCCATAAAATGTCAGCTAGACAGTAAATAATTCTGTTACTTTGCATTCCAAACTAAATAAAAAAACAAATATTCTATCTCAGCCATCAAAAATCTTTCAATTATAAGAATTTTCTTGTTTTTTATACTCATATTTTTTGATTGATTATCTTCAAACAATATATACCTTATATACCTTATACCTTCAAACAAATTATATTTTATTTTTTTATTTTTTTATTTTTATTTTTTATTTTTTATTTTATTTTTATTTTATATTTTATATTTTATTTTATATTTTAATCTTGCTTTTATTATAATTTTTCTTTTTTACAATTTTGTATCTAGTCATAATTTTTATATTCTATTTAAGTACTTAAAATTATAATAGTTTAAAATTATATTAATATTAAAACTATATTAATATTAAAAATATTAATATTAAATTATATTAATATTAATATATTAATGTTAATATAAATTTTAAAATAAATATGTATTTATTAACTGTCATGTATTAATGTAAAAAATGTAAAAAATATAAAAATTAATTTAATAATACATATTTTTTTTGTTATTTTATATGATATTAATATTATGTACATGTACATTTATATTTACTAACGGAAAATATATTGACAAATTTCAAAATTTTCTTGAATTTTCCATTGTTGAAAATAATTATATATTCTTGAAACGCTCAAGATGTTTCATCAATATTTCGTAAGATGATATAAATAATTAATATTCATTAGCATTTATTTTTGCAATATTATTTAATGTTGGGCAAAAAGTAAATTGACAGATTTTTGAACGATTTTATTGTAATTTGTTTAATTTATTTTTAAATTATATTTTCCGCATTTTATAATATTAATTCTAATTCATTTTATATTTTTTTGCATTTTAAAATATTATTCTTTTAGAATACTAAAAATTTGTAAACTTTTTGAAAGATCACAAATATTTAATAGATCTATGAAAAAAAATATAGTCAGAAAAATCTCATTAAATTATAATATTTCTGTAGAAAGCATCAGAAAAAGTAAATTATCTAAAGAAGAATGTTATAGAAAATAAATTTTATATATTTTAAGCTAACATAAGAAATATTTTAAAATATAGAAAAAGTTTAAAAATTTTATCTGAAAAAGTATTTTAGTTTCTAACATGACAATATTATTTATGTTCTTTTATTACATTAAATTTAAATCCTTAAATTAAAATAATTAAATTGTTTTTCTTAAAATCATTGATAATTAAAAACTTTTTTTTTTTGGCTAATTATTATTGAAATATGATTTTTTTAAATTGTAATAATTTTTGACATTATTTTCTGATAATTAAGAAAACCAAAAATTATATTTCATTTTAAGAGATTAAATAAAAAATAGAAATTTTTTTTTATTTTCTGGATGCAATATTCAGAATAGTTTAAATAAACTAATTTTCATTTTTTTTCTTTTAGTGATTTATTTTCATTTTTTTCTTTTCGTTCCTGAAAAATATTTCTTTTTTGATAAAATATAAAATATATATAAACAATATATGATAAGTTAATAAAATATAAAGAAAAAGAAATCAGAAAAATTGAAAAAAGTAGCCAAAAAAACTGAGAAAAGGGATGAATTAAAAAAAAAATCGATATTATCATTTGGAGATAACAAATAAAATAGATAAAATGAAATAGACAAAGTAGAGTTAATCTAAAAATTATTATAATATATAATTATTTTAATGATATATCATAGTAATAAAAAATAATGAAGAAAAATTATATATTTAT
>NW_006264247.1:279-2071 GCF_000469605.1 Apis dorsata | reverse complement strand
TTATAATAATAATAATAATAATAATATATTATATTTATATTATATATATATACATATATGTAATATAATAAATATTATATATAATATTATAAAAATAAATAAATAATAAAAAAAAGACTACTTATGTATCTATGAATAAACTTTAAATTTCAAAAATTCACTAATTGGATAAAAAAGGTTGGATATACAACAAAATTTATGCAACATATATTATTTCAAATAAAATTTGATATCAGAAAATATAATCAAGTTTAAATAGTTGCCTTCAAATAAAAACAGAAGAAGAAAAAACAGACAAAAGAACAAAAGAAGATTACAAGGAAATTAAAATCTTTTAGATTAAATTGTTAGAAAATATAGAGAATAAATTTATTTTAAATTTCAGTACAGAGTTTATACTACTATATATAGTACATTATTAGGCATAATGTTTAAGAAAAAAGAAAAATATTCAATTATCTACAGTAAGAAAAATATACAGTAATTAACTTACTAAAAAAAAAAATTAAAAAATAAGAATTTGATAATACTTGATGTTATAAAACATCAATTGAAAATTATGAACTAGAAAAATATGAATTTTTATTCTCATATTTTTAGTATTTAGCATACTTAGCACAAACCAAATAGATCACATTTTAGATTATAGATATAGATCATATTTTAGATTTTAAAAAATAAAATAAATCCATAAATATAAATCATTAAATTACATTTAAATTAAAAAAATTGTATGATAAATCTCTTATAAATCTGCTTGAATAACTTATGAATAACTTTATGCAATGCTAATTTTTAAAACAATTAGATGATATTTATACTTTAAATTTCTAAATATGTTATTTGAATTTCTTATTTTTTATCTATATACTGTTATCTTTATAAAATTAATAAAACTAGTAATAAAATTTCTTCCAGAGAATAAAGAATTCCAATAAATAAACAAGATGAATTGAAATTTACAAGTACAAATTGAAATTTATAATTAATTCGGTTCAATATTCTGTTATGCAAGAAAAAAGAATATATAAATTCTTATATAGAAATTACATAAGATACATAGGATATAGAATCAAAAATGATGTATCATACAATATGAAAATTCGTTCTCTTAATTGAAAAATTAATAAATATGCAAAATAAACTATGGTTATTTATGTATCAAAAATCTAGAAAGAGAATAAAAATTTGTATTATCTTTTAAATAAGTTAAATTTAATAACAAAAAAATAATTATTTTGGAATACATATTATTCGAATTAGATTAATGAAAAAAAAATTTTAAAAATGTAGTCAGAAAAATCTGGAGATTTTAAAACAATAATTTATAATGAATATATTAAAAATAATATAGGAAGCTGTTAGTAGAAAATAAAAAAGTTTTGGAAACAATCGATTTCAAATTTCAAATTATATAGAAATATTAATTAATTGGATTAATCTTAGAAAATTTATCATAATTAATCATATAAATTTATATCTAAATTTATATTTAGATTGTCAAATTCTATTCACACAATCATTATTAATTATATCATTAATTAATACGATCACAATAAAATAATTCGGAAATACGAAACGTAAATATAATGACAATAATCAAATAGCTGGAAAATTTAAAGGTTTTTAATAGATTTTAATAAGCTTATAAAGTTAAGAGATTTTATAAAAAAAATATTAATATGACAATATTAATATTAGAATATATAGATATAAATATACTCTCAGGTAAAATAATAGCACACTCTACAATTTTCAGTGTTTCTCGATATTAATATAATTTATGAAAATT
>NW_006264247.1:0-229 GCF_000469605.1 Apis dorsata | reverse complement strand
AATATATATATATATATATATATAATATAATTATATACTGGAAAATGTTTTATATATATAATAGATTTTTTAATAAAAATTTATAATATGTATGAAGAATATTTAAGCATTCTACAAAATTTACTAATAGTCATATAAAATAATAATTATAAAAGAAAAAATGATATTTCAATAAAATAAAGATTAAAAATATATTTCTAAATTAATAAAAAGTTGTAGTAAACTTTCT
>NW_006264246.1:8630-9254 GCF_000469605.1 Apis dorsata | reverse complement strand
TATATATTATATTATATAATATATTATATATATTATATAATATATATAAACAATAGAAATTATAAATATTATATAATATATTATATAATATATATAAACAATAGAAATTATAAATATTTATTATAAATATTTGATCTAATATATACTGTATATAATATACTGTACTAATATATACTGTATATATACTGTACTATACTGTATTAAATCAAATTTTATTATATGCTATATTATATGTATACCACTTTAAGCTTTATACTGATCTATTACATACACTATCTAGTTCATCCTCAAAAAGAAATATGTGTGCAATCCTACTAAATAGAAAGAATATTTTATCATTAAAAAACATATTTAAAACAAAGAAACTATAATAGAGTGAAAAAAAAGAATTTTAAATAAATATGTAACTCTGACTTAGATATAAAAAGCAATTTTAAATTAGTATATTAAATAACTTCTTTTTTTCTTTCAATAATTCAATAATTTTTGAAAAATTATATTCAATAAAATAATAAAATAGTATAAAATTTCTATAATATAAAATAATCTAAAACGTAATAAAAAAAAAATAAAAATTTAATTAAATTTTATATTAAATTATTATTTTTATTAAATTGTTTATTT
>NW_006264246.1:3950-5769 GCF_000469605.1 Apis dorsata | reverse complement strand
ATATATTTAATATTGAATTTGTTGTCATCTATATATTCAGACTGTATTGCAATATAAATAATATTACCTATAATTTTGTAATATAACATTCAGAAATAAATTTTATATAATATTTTTTTCTTTTGGATTACTTATCGATTTTATTCTTAAAATTTAGCTGAAAAATAAAATATATTATTACATGCTTATATATATATTAATTAATAAAAAAAAAAATTTATGAAAAAGTATAAATCATACGCTATTGCTATGTATCCTAAGAAGAGAATTCCCAATAAGACAACAACAACAAAGTATCTTTTGCCTGGATAACTCTTCTTAATTCGAAATTTGGGATCAGCTTCAGAAATATCTTCATCTTTTGTTTTTAACTGAAAATATAAAATATATTAATATTATACTAAACAATTAATGAAAACAAATTTTATTTTTTATGAATTCAAATTTCATATTTCAAATATATTTATTTATTTATAAATTAATATATTATATTGATTTTTTTCAATGAAAATATGATGAAAATATAACAAATAAATTAATAACAAAATTTCATAAGAATATTAAAAACATTTAAAGAATTTTATAAAACATAATTAATTTTAAAATTAATAAATTTTATTGGTTCTAAAAATAGTTAAATATTTTGGTAAAAAAACATGGAATTTAATAAGAATTAAAAATAGTTTTCCAGAAAAAAAAATTTAGAAATAAATATTAAAAAGTAAATAAATCAATTATTGACTGAATAAAAATTACTTGTATTTAATTGACTTATAAAAACATTTTATATTTAAAAAAATTTTAAATTTATATTTCCTTTTTTAGTTTTTTAGTTTTTAATCATAAATTTTATAATATTATTATAAAAATAATTTAACTTATGTATTTTTTTTTTTTATTTTATATTTTATTATAATTATATTATATATTTCATTATAATTATACTATATTTTTTATTATTAATAAAAAAAAATAAAATATTTAAAAAACAAAAGAAAAAGCTTTAAATACTTCAAAAACATTTAAAGATATCTTTATTTCGAACAAAATATATTTTATAATATAATATACAATATAAAAAAACATTTAAAATTTTTAACATCAAACATTTTTGATATTAATTAGAAGATGATTATAGATTAGATAACCTTAAATTTAATAAAATTTGTATACAATATCTATATATATAATATACAATTAAATCAACAAAAGACAAATTTCTTACTTACTAGAGTATATTGCATTTAAAATGTGATACAAACCACTGATGTAAGCAACAAACGTAATTTTGGTATCTTTATGCAAAGAAATTACCAAAAAAAATAAAAGTATCGCTTTCTCTATATAACATATTGAATTTTTAAAATTTATGTCTACATTTTGGTAGAATTTATGAATAATTAATATTTAAAATTATATATTTATATATACCAAAAATACATAATATTTATTTAGCATTTAAGCATATATGCATACTATTTAAATTAAATTACTATTTTGCAATTTAAGGCTATATTGTGAAAATATATCTTGCGAAAAATTTTGCAAGAAATTTAACATATATAAATATACTAAATTTTTAAATAAAAACTAATAATTAATTATATTAATAAGTTTCATAAATTATAATTAATTTAAAATACTTCAAAATAAATTAAAATTTATTTCAAAATAGAATTTAATACAATTTTTTAAAATATAAATATATAATTTTTAAAGTATTAGTTTTAAAAGTTAATTTAAAAGTACATTTATCAATTATTTGTAATGTAATTTAAGTACATATTTATCAATTAAAATTTTAAATTTAAAATTTTTA
>NW_006264246.1:552-3367 GCF_000469605.1 Apis dorsata | reverse complement strand
AATTTTTAATAAACAATATATAAAAAATATATTATATGTATAAATAAAAATTTAAATAAATAAAAATTAAGTTAAATATAAAAAACAAAATTTAAATTAAATTCATAAAATACTAAATAATTAATGTACTAATAATTATAATACTAATAATTAAAATACTAAATAATTAATATATGCAATTTTATTTCA
Source organism: Apis dorsata (assembly GCF_000469605.1). Taxonomy (NCBI): domain Eukaryota; kingdom Metazoa; phylum Arthropoda; class Insecta; order Hymenoptera; family Apidae; genus Apis; species Apis dorsata. The sequence goes on along the minus strand of NW_006264246.1, from coordinate 3,178 downwards.
TATAAGTAAATATAATATTATATAAAAGCATTTATCATTTTATTGTATATTATAAATTCTAAAAAAATTTGGAAAATTCGTAATGTATTCTATAATGAAATTCTATAATAAAAAGGAATGAAATATAATAGTTAATTAATGGCAAAATTTTTTCAATTATTTAAATTTTTAAATTAATTATGCTGTAAAATCATAATTTTTTAATAAAATTAATCAATAATTTTTAGAAAAAATAATTTAATGTAATTAAGTGAGATATTTACGAAAATATAAAATATTCTTACATTCATGAAATTTTTACTCTGAAACTTACATAATTAAATTATTGACTATTTAATGACAACTTTTTTAATTAAAAAATTTTTAATATAAAATTAACTATTTTTAATAAAAAAAATTTGTTTATTTAAATAAAAATTATATTGATTTATTTCTTTGTATTATTATTTATAATATTTTAATTTTCATGAATACTATTAAAAATTTATATTCACATTTAAAAATTATATTTGTTATTTTAATTTTAGGTTATAATAATTTTCTTATTTATTTAAATAATAATATAACTGAAATTCCATTAAAATACCCTATAAAAAATTTACTAAAAAGAAAATATTGAAAACAAACCTTTCTATGTCTAACCTTCATTTTATTTAAATTTAAATATTGAATTGAATTTTATAAATAAATTATTTCATAAAAATTAAAATAGGAAAAGAAAAAAATTTAATAAAACTATCTCTAAAATAATGCTTCGTAACTCTCCAATTGTCAGCACTACAACTCTTGACTATGAAATGACATTGCAATCATTACTATTTAGTACTATTACATAGTAATAATAAAATGGCGGCGATAATAATTCAAGGTTACAAATATAATTTTTGAAGAAATATAAAATATCACAAAGGTGAACAAAGAATTCTTTATTTTCTTTCTTCTTCCTCTCTTTCTTTTTCTCTCTTTCTTTATAACTATTTCAACACTGATAAAAAAAGTTACATAATTATAAATTTATTTAGTTTAGATGATTTTGACACAATGGATACGATTGTATATTAAAAGAAATTTATTTATACTAATATATATTAATATAATTAACTTAGTATGTAAATTTATATTTTTAATAAATAATAATATTGCTATTAATTAACAACTCATTTGATTAATTAGAAAAGAATGAATTGGAATGTTCTAATATTAATAAATGTTTGTAAATGTTTGTAATTGTTTATTTCTGTGATAATGTTAAATTAAATTAATGAAATAATAATAAAATAATGAATTAATGAAAATAAATGAAAATATAGTATTAGAATATATTGATAGAAATATATTAATAAATGAAAATGATCAATTTTTGTAATGTAAAACTTGGTATAATAATCTAATAAAATTTTTTAAAACTTATTAAAATTCTTTTAAATTTTCTAAGAATTAAATATCAATTTTACATAGAACAAATTTATGTAATTACTGATTACTGATATAAAAAGTACTTATAAATAAAATAACTAGAATATATATATATTATATAAGAGATACTAAATTAAATATTTATTACATTTTTAAAAGTACAAATACTATTATTTTTTTTATTTTTTCAAAAACAAAATAATTTATTCTGTTTGAAATAAATAAAAAAATATAAATATTTTTATTCTTTTATTAATCATGAAATGAAAAATCATAATTTATATTATTTGATTTTTTATATATATAAAAGGGAAGAATCAACTAATATTGACCAACATTGATTTTCTCTTATTTTAGATTAACATTTTTTTTTTAAATATAATATAATATAATAATTTATATTCATTAATTATTAAAAAAGAAAATATTAATATCTACTGAAAGAAATGAAAATCAGTATTGTAAATTGATGCTAGATATCTCTTTCCTCCATAAAAATAAATTTCATATATTTTTAAATATTTAAAAACACATAATACATTATTTCTTAAATTTTTATAGCATAATTTTATAATAACATGTTTTTTAATTATTAAACAACACACTGTTAAGTTATACACATATAAGTATTATATACCTAAATATAAATGCATTTACAAATGAAAATAAATATTTCAGTAGAAATATAGAATATAAAATGGAGATTTATTATTAGAGTTATTATTAGTTCTTTGAATGTTAAAAAAAATATTAAATTTTTATATAAGATATATTATAGATATAATATATATAAGAAAAATAGATATAGATATAATATTATATAAGAAAAAATAAATTAATGAAAAATATTTCTAATAAAATTAAATGTTTTATTGTAAAAATTATAATGCATATTTAAATTTATATTTCAATATAAATATATGAATGAAATAAAAATATATTTCAGTTTAATTTCTTTAATTAAATAAAAATCTAATATATTTAAAAATTGTTTTATTTCTATTAATTTAAAAAATTTGTATAATTCATGTATGTATAATATTATTGTCTCTGTAATATTATATCTAAATATATAAATAATTTTTTTTAATTTGAAATTATTATTTTGTATTAATTTATATTATTAAATTAAATTTATCATTAAAAATTATTTATTTATATGTTCAATTTCTATAATTTGTTTAAAAATATCAAATATTACTTGAAAAAT
>NW_006264246.1:0-432 GCF_000469605.1 Apis dorsata | reverse complement strand
TTTTATAATTTTATTTATTAAATTATATTTATTAAATAATTTTTTTTATAAGATTTAATTTATACATTCATACAAAGAAAATATAAAATTAATTTATAATGTAAAGAATTATAATTCTGGTAATAATTAAAAATGTAGATTTAATTTATTATGGATTAAATTTTTAATTATCATATTTAGTATATATACCATCGATCAAAAGTTTACAATTATTAATGTGTTTTATAATATCCATTACATAATTCATAATAATTCATAATATATAATTCATAAAATTATACTTGATATTTATATTTTTTTATTTAAAATTAATAGAAAATTTGATGTAACTATAACTAAAAGTAAAAAACTATAAGTAAAAGTAATTTGAAATTTTTGATCTATAATATATTAAATAATTAAATTTAAATATATAATAATTATATATAATAT
>NW_006264245.1:378-1187 GCF_000469605.1 Apis dorsata | reverse complement strand
AATTATTAATAATAAAGCTATTCAAATCTATATCTTAATATTAAATCTTAAATCTATCTTATATTATCTTTAAAACTAGACCTTAAATCGAAGATGCGCGCATCTTGTCATTTACGTCGAACATAATTAATTACAATGAAAATATTATAATCTAAACCTTAATACTAAATCTTAAATATATCTTATGTCGTACCTAAAACTAGAACTTAAATCTAAAGCGCATGCGTCTTATCGAATGTAATGTATTATAATGAATACATTAGCTAACTAATATCTGTATTAAAAACATTCTGGTCACATTGAAAAAAAAGAAAAACGATAGTGTATTTAAAATTTTGTTAAAAATTAAAAAATTATATAATAAAATAGGAGGAAATTAGCCAGAATATTTTTGTACAGATTTTATTAGTACCTTCAATCTAGTCCATTGATAATTAATCAAAATAACTTAAAGCAATTTTATTTTAGACTAGATTGAAGGTGTGCGTAGTTCTTGGCTTGCCATCGCTTTTCAAAAACTATTATGGATGAAATATTGTTCGAAATATTTCGAGAAATTTCTAATGGAATATTGATAGGATATTTCATTTTTTAAATGAAAAATGTGAAAAGCGATGTCAATTACCGGGTCTCACCCACGAGGAGGTGACTACGCATCGAGACCCATCTGGGTTAATTTATTTAACAAAATGATTAATACATTAAACTGATACAAATTAATATCTATAAATTAAATCTAAAACGCATCTTCTCATTTATATCGAATATAATAGTTTGTAATAATAATATTAAAATCTAAATTTTAATAG
>NW_006264245.1:0-352 GCF_000469605.1 Apis dorsata | reverse complement strand
ATCTTAAATCTTTCCTATATTACACTTAAAATTAGAACTTACATCTAAAACGTGTACGCATCTTTTAGTTACATCGAATATAATAAATTATAATGTCGCAGCTTATGATTCACATCGAAAGAAAGTATATACATCGACTAAAGAAATTAAAATCTAAGTTCTATGCTGATTATCGTAGTCCAACATCATCCAACATCGTCCAACGTCGTATCGTATGATTTACATCGAATATAAGAAATTATATACACCGAATAAAGAAATTAAGATCCACGTCCTATGTTGATTATCATGATCCAACGTCGTCCAACGTCGTCCAACGTCGTCCAACGTCGTCCAACGTCGTCCAACGTCG
>NW_006264244.1:0-747 GCF_000469605.1 Apis dorsata | reverse complement strand
AACGAGAGGAAGAGGGAAGAATAACGTCTAATAACATCGCATCGATACAACGAATGGGACGACGTTGCAGAATCGTCGTCGGGGCGAAAGCAGATTGCCGCCCTATTCGAGGAGAAAAAGAGAAAAATTCAGGAAGAAAGAAGAAGAAGAAGTTTTGTTTTCCTTATATAGGTTTTAGATGAAGGTGAAAAAAAAATCGTGATTAAATATAAATATATATATATATATATAAATATCCTGCGTTATACTCGATGTTTATTATCCATCGAGAGAAAGAGAGAGAGAGGAAAGGAGCGATCTGAATGAGAAACGCGGGGTCATCGAGCGAGGATAATAAGAAAAGGGAAGGAAGGAAGGGACACACACACACACACACACATAGAGAATTGGTTCGCTCGTAAGAGACTCGAGATCGGACTCGTGACCCGGACCTTTTCCTTCTTGCCACATTGATTCCGTGGAGTGACGGATGGTTCGGGGTCGGGGGAGGTCGAAGTGGCGCCTCGCTCTGCCTGTTTAGTTTACCTTCATCCCATCTCGCATACTTTCGCCTCCTCTTTCGCGCGGAGGATGCTTTTTGCAGCATCTCCAACCGCCGCGTTTCCAAGGGAAACGCAAATAATCTCGAGATCCTGGTTTCTCGCTTTCACCTCTCGCCTCCAATACCGTCATCATCGTGGTAAGTGAGTAACCGAGTCGTCTCTGGTGATATCGCGATCGGACGAGCCTCTCCGCTTCTCGATCGAG
>NW_006264243.1:0-625 GCF_000469605.1 Apis dorsata | reverse complement strand
TAGTATTTATTTGTATAATAATTATATAAATAATTTATATAATATTTGTATAATTTCTAAATTAATATTCAACATTATTATAATTATAAAATTAATATTCTATAAAATTATTATTTTAATTATTATTCTATTTATATAAAATTTCAAAATATAATCATAAATATAAATATAAATGTAGATGTTGCGAAATTGAATCAATTATTATATTTTTATTATCATTACAATGTTAGATATATAAATTAAAAAAAAATATCTAAAAATTGCAAAATTATTGATCAGTATAAGTTGTGTTTACTTTTATAAGTATTTTTCGCATAAACTTATAGTTAAAATATTTTAACATAACTATAAATCGAATATTAATATTATAAAATAAGAAATCTGATTTTAATTTGTAAAAATATATATCAATTATTATAATTATTATTATTATATATTATCATTATAATGATTTTTTAAATGCATAAATTAACAATAAAAGTTCAAAAAAATATTAAATTAATCAATATATTCATAAAATTACATTTGTTTTAAAAAACTATAAAAAACATGAAATTTATTTTCAGAATATTTTATAAGATTTTATTAATAAATACATTTAAAAGAATATATTATAAATATTTCA
>NW_006264242.1:310-563 GCF_000469605.1 Apis dorsata | reverse complement strand
ATTTTATAATTATTTTTGTATAATTTATAAATAAAAAAATATTACATATTTCAATAAAATATTAAGGTACCAATCGAAAATTTGTGTTTAATTTTAAAAGTATAATTATACAAAATGTATATAAAATAATTTTTTATAAAAAATAATAAAGAAAAAAAAAATAAAACATTTTTAAAATTAATTTTATTTACCAAAATATATTTGTATAATACTTTTGTATATTATCAATATTAGAAATATATTTAAAAAAAAA
>NW_006264242.1:0-227 GCF_000469605.1 Apis dorsata | reverse complement strand
TTTAATGAGTTATTAATAAAAAATACTGGCCAATCACGCGTAATGTCGATCCGTAACAGTAGCATTATGCCAACAACTAAATCTAAACAATATATATCAAAAAAAGTGTGTTGAAAATAACAAATATTTTTTTATTAATAAAGAATTATATCATAGGAATAAATAAATAAGTAAATAAATAAATATATATATATTATAGGGTATCTCAAAACGGATTAGGATATATA
>NW_006264241.1:0-488 GCF_000469605.1 Apis dorsata | reverse complement strand
ATTGATTCATATTCAGTAAGTTTTCTTTGTTTTATTTTTTTCTGTATGCACCAATTTATTTATTTACATTTTTATTTAATTATAATATTTTTATTTGATTATTTAGTATTTACTGATGCATTTTATTCCATTTTCATTGATTTGTCTATTCATTCATTTCTACACATATTTGTTTAATTAATTTATGTATGTATCAAATTATTTATTTTGTTTCTTTGTTTATTTAATTATTTATGTTTTAATATATATTATAAATATAAAAATTGCATAATATTTTTTATAATTAATATGTCAATAGTCTACATGTAAATTACTAAACATATGAATATATAAAGAAGTGAAATGTATAAATAAATAATAATAAGGAACTAAATAAATAAAGAAATGAATAAATTACTCGTTGTAAGCATAAATAGATAAAACAGAAATGTGTGGAATATAAATCATTAGACAAATGAATGAATAAATATATAAATAATTGAATAAAT
>NW_006264240.1:0-227 GCF_000469605.1 Apis dorsata | reverse complement strand
CTACTCGAAGGACAATCTATCGTAGGATTGTATATTAGTTTATATTATGAATTCGTAATCAACAAATAGTGATACTCTTTGCGGCTAACTGTGATAATTCTAACTGTATTTTGATGTACACTGTAACGTCGAATTTTATTTGTTCTGATTTCTATTTCTATATAAACTTTATCGCAATCCAATCCTTGCCTTTTGAAAAAATACATAGAGAGGAAGTTGGAAGGATG
>NW_006264239.1:59387-60083 GCF_000469605.1 Apis dorsata | reverse complement strand
TTACTATATATTAATTATATATATTTAATTACAATCAATTTAATATAGTACATATGTAATTTTCATGATATTGTGATCTGAATTTGTAGCAATTTCTTTTATAATATAATATAATATGATTTTCATACAAATTTCAATAATACATATTATTTTTATTTTATTGAATAAAATTTTCAGAATTAATCAAAACTATGATTTAATTAAATTTATATTTTATTTAATAAAAAAATGATTTTTAAAATGTATGATATGATATGATTTTGATATGTAATTCAAGTTTCGCTTAATGCAATTTTACTAGGTTTTAATTTGATATTTCATTAGAATTATTTATTTATATTAATAAATTTGTATTTTTATTTATATTTTTATTTATACTAAAGTATTTGCAGCTTGTGGTTTTTCTCTCTTTTTTTTAAAACTATTATGTATTGAACCTTGATTTTTTAGAAAATTTGAAATTTTATAAAATCTCAAAATTCTTGAAATATCATTTTATAAAAAAAAATATGAATATTTGATCTTTTTATGGAATAATAAAATAATGGAATAATAAAATAAATTTTGTGCATGTCTGCAGAAAATGTGCAGAGTTTGGAATTACTTGTTAAACAGTATTTTATTAACGATCAAATTTTCAAAAATTCTTTATATTATAAAAAATATATTTTCTTTTTAAATAAAATAGAAAATTAT
>NW_006264239.1:53492-59320 GCF_000469605.1 Apis dorsata | reverse complement strand
ATATAAAAATTAACATTTCTTTCTAATTTAAGAAAATAATATTAATGCAATATAAATATATTATTTATTATTATTATTTTACAATTATTAAATATTTAATTGAAAGATATTGAAATAAAAAATACAATCAATTTTATTCAATATTTTATATACAAATCAATTAAAAATAAAATAGTTAAAAAAATTACTATAAATATTTAAAATTATTAATACTTTATATACAATAAAACTTACAATAAATAAATTTCAAAATGATATTCTCTACTTATTATACATTAGACAAACAATTCATAATATTTAAATTATTATGAGATAAAAGTCATTTTAAGATAAAAAGTTAAATTTATATTATTATTTATAATCCAAATAATATGATATATTATTTGAATTAATTTTATATTTTTTAAATAATATTTTATTCAAATAATATCCAAATTTATTTTATACAATTGAAGGATTTATAATAAAAATAATTTCTAACAATTTTAATCATAAAGTTTATTACAATTTTATGATTTCATGAGATAGGAGTTCTTCTCAATATAATTATACAATAATAATCTATAATAATATGTATACAATAAATATGTTCAATTAATATATTGAAAAAAATTTAAATTCATTGAAAAAAATTAATAATATTGAAAAATATCAAATACTTGCATTCGTTTGAAAAAAAAAAAATGAACAAGATTTTATTTTGAACTTTTCAATTTCGTTATCGAAAATTTTCGAACCATGAAAATATACATCGAATTTTTAAATGACACGTTTCGATGCTACCTATAACTTCGTGAACAGCAAAATGATGATCTGGCCCGAGGCATCTGTCGTTCATTCTCTCCTCGTGCGATCGTCACCACGTGCCCATTCAATTCTGTTAAGCTTCCTTCGCACGCGCACGCAACGAACGTGTAAAAATCCCAAATAGCCTGTTTTCGATCAGCCCTTGAACATTTTTCGATGGTTAACAATGACCCGTATTTATGAGGCCAACCTTTTGATCGGCGCACGCATTTTTCACCACCACTTGTGGTTTGCAGTTTAACTGATTTGTTTTATTGTTATATATTCAAAAACGATACTTGCTTTTGAATTTTCTTTCATGTGAAGAATTGAAGAAATTAAATTTTATAGAATTATTAATTTTTAATAATTATAGATTCTAATAGATTTTTATAAAATCAGTTTTATATTTTATTAATTATTCTTATTATATTTTATTACATGATTCTATAAAATTTTTGCTCGATTTTAAATCATTTGATATATGATTACATTCTGAGTATACATTAAAATTCTATTGCTTTTGAATAGTAATCGAAATCTATAAGATGAAACTTGATTATTGAAATTGACTTAAATTTGCAAGTACATGTTGAATTTAATCCAATAGTAAATTTATAATATTATAATATTTATAATATTTTGATATGTAGATATATAATTATATAATATGTTATATTAATATAAATATAAAAATTGATATGTAAAAATGTCAGTTGAGATTTATTTAAATTATTATATTAAATTATTATAAACAATTTTTATTATTATATTAAATTATTTATAAACATTGAAGTTTACATTAGAGGAAGTGTTATTATCTTTGTTTTTGCATTCTATTTTGATTTTTATTTGTGAACTTAAATTATTTATAATGACTATATTGACTTAAATGGTATTTTTATCTTATATATATATATATTTATCTATAAAATCTATCTTCTAAAAATGTTCACGAATATATTAATACTTTTTACATATTTAATATTAATTTCGAGCATATAGTTTTATAATATATTTTTTAATTTCTTTGAATTAAAATTTAATTCAAAATTTAAAATTAATTATATTTTTATAGTTTACAATTATATAACAGTATAAATATTATAATTATTAAAATAAAAGTATTTATCTATTTGAAATGATATGATACTTAAATTTTAAATTTAAAACTTATTATCGTTTAAATATTTATTTCAGAAAGAAATAATACTTATTTTACTTTAAAAATATTAAAAATAGCATTAAATATAAAAATGTTTACAGGATAAACAAAAATTTGCATTTAAATTTAATATCAATAAGAAAATACTTTGTAATTTATAATGATTGTTGCATCAACTTGTCTATGAATCACATTTTCTATTTCAAAATATTGTTAAATATTAAATATTTATATGTTTTAGTAAAATTTTAAAGGAATTTTTCTAAATATACCGAAGATATAAAGATATTTCATTTAAATGTAATGAAATATTTTTTAAAGAAAGAGTGTTATAAAAATATTCTTATAAATATTGTTTGATATATGTTTGATATACATTTGTAATATATTATTTTTTATAATATGCATTAAAGTCATATAAAACTTAATTTTAATAAGTTTAATTCAACATAAATAATTTAATATTTTTTGTATGAATTGTATCGATTGATGTAATAAAAATTATATAGTTTCATTTAAATAATTAAAGTTGATCTCAAGAATTATTAATAAAAATTATTAATAATATTGCATAATATAATTTCTTGTATGAAAATTTTAAATTAATTTTAAAAACATTTTGTCATAATATTTCTTTCTTAAAAAATATTTCATTGTATTTAGATAAAATATATTTTATATATATTATGTATTGATATTTTATAAGAAATCGGTTAGGAATATTGGTCTATAATAAAATTATTATTTAATATAATGATTTCAACAAAAGAAATTAAAAAAGACATAAATTGTATTTTTGACTTGCGAATTGCAACTTTTAACGAAATTAATAAATTCATTTTTGAAAGATTCTTATAATAATTTTTATACAATCAATTACATTTATAATTTTCAATGAAAATTTTCAGCCTTTATTTATTCCAATAAATATAAGTATATAAGAATATAATAAGTAAAAAGAATTTATAGAATTATTATACAGATAAAAAATATTAATTATGATGATTAATTATATATATTATATTTTTTATACAAATTAATAATATTGATTTTTAATTTCCACATTTTATTATAATTTATTTGATCATTATTTTGATATTAATGATAAAAATTTCTATCCCAATAAAGTTTATTTATTATAGTATCGTTTTAATATATCTTATAATAATTACCAATATAATATTACTTTTCCTTTACACGAATAACTTTCGAATAATTTATTTTTAATCGATATTCCCGCATCACTTGAGTATTGCATTTTTTCTTTGCTTGGACTATCCTCGAAGTCTGAACATCGTCTTTAAGAATTCGTCATGTGTGCGACAAATTCTCGTATTTTGACCTGTAGATAGGAGAAACACGTTGTCCTTCGAGGGTGCAGGCGCCAGTTGCCTAGCGACCGCTCTTGGAAACCCCTGAAGCCCCTTGGGGCGCACCTTGTGCAAGTATCATCGAAGATGTGCTCGACACGCGTTAAATCTCTTCGTATCTATGATAAAATGTTCAAATCTTTTCGAACATTGCTCTAGATTGCCATTTGATCGCTTAAGTTTTATTTTCAGCTAGTATTTAATAAATAATTAATTTTTAAATATTAAATTCCTAGTGATTTTTAAGATATCATATATTTTGATATTTAATTCAATGTTCTTTTAAACAACATTATGTAAATTAATATTAACCTTAACATTCCTTCTCTTCTCTTTTCCCTCCCCACCCTTCCCAATTTTAATCTCTGTAACATTATATCTACTTTGACAAGTTATCTTATCTTTGTCTTTTTAGATATTATTGACACTTTAAATAAAAATTGAAGGAAAAATATTTAGATTTAAAACAAAGCTATAAATGATATAATGATATAAATGATAATAAATATATAAATTTTTATTATTTGATGCAAAAAAATATCTTATTATATCAATATTATAAATTCTTTATTTCCTTTTAAATACAATTGAATTAAAAAAAAAAATAAAATCGTAATAATATAAACATACAAGCATTCTAGACTTCTATTTCATAGAATTCTACATTATTTTTACGAATTTTAGCAAATTTTGATTTCTATCATAAAATTAAAATAATTTCTCTAAACGTGAAAAATGAACATCTTTGAAAAATAACATTTTTCCTTGCATAAAAAATAAATTATTATATTTGTTATTAAAATATACATATGGCTAATTCTCAAAATATATCACATTTCATATAGTTAACACAATATTATCTTCAACAGATTGCGTTACAATGATTTGTTACATTTCTATATCATATATTTTCAAGATGTCAAATTTATATAATATCAAAAGAAATAAATTAAGACACAATTATAAGAAGCAATGTTATAAAAATTTATAATAATGAATTTTTCTATTGTTTTTCTTTTATAAATTCTCATTATAATTACGTATTTATATATATATATATATACATATCTATATATATACATATCTATATATATGATATAATTTATGAATTTAATTAATATAAATTTATAAAAATTATAATAATTTATAAAAAATATATTAAATTATATTTTTAATAAATTATTAATTTTTATAATATAAATTGAAAATATAATTTTTCTTTACAAATAAAAATTACAATTATCTTATTTCTTTAAATAATATTTATTAAATAATAAATAATAATAAGATAAACTAAATAAACACACACGTACGTGCATGCATATACAGATGATAATAATTATATATTTAATTCTCTCTAATAAGAAACTCGAAACTTTTATAAATTTCGAAATTATTGTTGATATTAAAAAATATTAAAAAGATAGTCGAAAATACATTGTTTTAACATATAATATAATGTACTTAAATCAACGTTTTTAAATAAACGTTATATGGAAATTAATTATATTTCCTTATATATTTTTTAATATAATAATTGATGTATTCGTTATATATAAAAATATCAAATTACTTATAGTGAAAATTTATTAGTATTTTAATTTGAATTTTGTAAAATTTATTTAATTTGTTAAAAAAAAATATATGCATCTATCATGTTTTATTATATATGAATATATTATATATGAATTTAATATCTTCGCTTCGTTGAATCTTCTTTTTCTTTATAGAGAGTAAATTAAGAAAAAAGAATTTTCCATTTCCGAAATATGCATTATGTTCATTCGTTATTTTATTAATAATCAAAGATTTTTCTTAGGAGAAAAATTTTATTGAAGGTAAGATATAAGATTAAATAAAATTATCATCATTAAATCAGAATTTGCACAGACACATATAATGAAACTAAATTTTCAATTACGATACACGAAGAGAAAATTTATTTTACGATTTTATATCATTAGAAGAATAATTGCATAATCTTATAAATTTTTAAATTATAGTAAATTTTATAGTTATATGAAATTATATATGAAATTTTAATTGATGTCAAGTTTGCAGAATTATAGACTTATTATTTAATTAATCTTTTATAACATATTTAATTCAGTTCGTGTTGTCAAAAATCGAAATCGTCTTAAATGAAATCTAGAAATCAGATGCAGATAATTCAAATCAAAGAATGAAAATGTTGGAAAATAAAAACAATGAAATAGAATATTCATGCTGTATGAGGATAAGCAATGTTATATAGGAATTATTATTATATCATATTATAAAAGATCGCAATTTTTGTATCATGTTCTACTATTTTTCAAAATAAAATTGCAAATATTAGTTTGTAATTATATTATTGATTTTAGAAATATTTAACATGTTCAGAATTCGAAACAAAAACATGCTATCTTTTGTATGTTCAAGAATTTGATATGTATTATTATTGAAATAATAGAAAAAATTATATATTAAAATATTATATATTTTATATTATATTTTTATTATATTTT
>NW_006264239.1:51532-53129 GCF_000469605.1 Apis dorsata | reverse complement strand
TATATTTTATATTATATTTCTATGCATATGATAATGTTTTATTGTGAACTATTTTTATAAATGAAATAGTCATAAATAAATAAAATTAAATATATCCTTATATAAAAAATTATGATTTCTAATTATAAGCATTTATGATTTACGGGATTTATGAATTAAAAATATACTGTATATGGATCAAAGGAATATGAACATACTAATGCTAATATAATATATATTTATTTTTTTTTTTTTTAAATTTAATATTGCAATGATGATATATATATAATAATGATATATAAATGATTATAATATATAAATTATATAAATGATAATGAATATTTATTAATAGATAATACATTTATTCTTTGTTATAAATTATAAAATACTTTGGAATACAAAAAAAAATAAAAATAATAAAAAAGACAAAAATAAATGAAACGATTAAATATCAATAATTTATTATAATTAGATTATTATTAGAACTATAATTATAATTATAATTAGAATTATTAATATAATTATGAATAATACAGTTTAAAAATTATATTATATAATTAAAATGTATCTTCAAAAAAAGCTTCTCTGCAATTATATTTTTTTATGCGAATAATAAATTTTTTGATTAAATAAAAAAAAAAAAATTCATTCCAAAGTAATATAAGTACACACGAGCGCGATTTCTCCGTTTGCTTTCGCACACCTTCTGAAACCTTTCAAGGATCAAGGATCAAGGATCCCGCTGACAGGTTTTCCGAGGGAAACTTTCACTTTGCTAAGATGGAAAGAGGAGCGGCCACCGCCATCGGCCGCGATCGTTGTCAATAATTATCTTTATCTCGCACGATCCTTGTCATTATCGTTTTTTACATACGATCGGTAAACCAGCGTACTATTTTCCTTCGCTGTCTTTCGATAAGATCTTGTTTATCGCGTAGCTGGCAGAAAAATCTTCCAACAAACGAAATGTATATATGTATGTATGTATATATGCATATGTGTGTATGTGAATACTTTACTTACACTTTAAATCTTTATGAAGTTCGAGTCATTTTACATTGGAAAAATACGAAATAGTTAATATTTTCTAAATTTCATTTAATTTTTTATTTTTTGGTTTAAAGAAAATTTAATAGAAACTGTTACATTAAGATTTTTGTGAAGGAATCTGAAAAGTGAAGATTTTTTTTAAGATATTTATATATAATATAAAACTATGTTCTTCACTTGTGAAGTAGTAACAAAAAACATTTTGTTTTGTTGATTTTATTGATATTTTTATCGAATATTTATCTAAATAAAAATTAAATATCAAAGAAAAATAGAAATTTTTTTTTTTGTTCAATTTTATCAACAGCGAACTTTATAAGGACAAAGCAATAATAATAGAATTTTTTTTCTTTTTATTATAAGTTTCTTCTCTTTTTCATTTCGCTACAATTATATAATTCTTTCTTTGATGTATTTTAATGTTCTTTTTTCGATCAGAATATAATTTAGATCAGAATGTTAAAAGTTGAATAAGAAGTTGGATAAAAGATATTAAAATTGAATTACATTGTAAAATATAAAAATCTGAAATTGTCTTTTTAATATTATAAAAAAAGCAAAATTAATT
>NW_006264239.1:45619-51072 GCF_000469605.1 Apis dorsata | reverse complement strand
ATAATTTTATTTATATAATTTATTTTATTAATTAATAATTTTATGTGTAATAAATATATTTTATTATTTTTTTTAAATTTTTTTACATATATTCAGTTTGATTTTATATTTATTAAAAATTATTTTTTTAATTTTCCATCATGTAATATTTTTTTCATATAATTTTTTTTTTCTCTGTAGACTTGATATATCATAAAAATAATGAATGTATAATTAATAATCATAAAAATCGATTATCTAAAAATAGAATTATTAAAATGAATAAAAAATTTAAAATAATATTTTAAAATTAAAATAATATTTATGATAATTATAATTATAATAAATATTAAATTGTATTATAATAATGTATATTATAATGTAAACGATTTATCTTGTTCCACAAACAATATAATAGTTTTTTATTTTAATAGCTGATTTATATATCAATTAGAAATAAGAAATGCAAACTTTTCAAAATTCTTTTCATTTCTATCGTAAGAGAAAATAGTAAAAATTAATTAATATATTCTTGTATTGATATCAGTTTTTTGTATTTTTTTCTCCTTGTTTTTTACATATTTTTTTTTACATGTGCACATGTGTATTATCAAATATTGAAAATCAAGTCTCGCCTTTGCGATAAAGCGCTTCGTCTTTGCAATAAAATATATAAATAAATATTTTATGAAATTATTTTGTTCATAGCTGCCAAGAAATCTCAGAATATCTTGTTGCACATTGTTTGTTTGAAAAATTTTTAGATGAATAATATTACGATAATCTCTTACGCCGAAAAAATTCAATTTATTTTGCATTATTATATGCAATTTTTTTAAATATGCAATGAAACGCTTCCTAAAATATCGCATAGTGATAATTATAAATTAAATATCAAGCTATTTATAAAATTTAAATTAAAAATGAAAAAGGATCATTTTTTTAAAAAAAAAAAAATTTTTTTTAAAAAGAAAAAAATAAAAAATAATGAAATTATTATACTATATTATACTATATTATATATATATATTATATATATATATATTATATATATATTATACTATATTATTATATTATATTATACTATATTATAATATATATTACTTATCTCAAAATTGATATTTTATATTTTAAAAATAAAATTTAAAATATATTGATTATTTATTGATAGAATTTCTTTCATAAAGAAAACATTATTATCTTTAAAAAGAAAATTATGAAATTATGAAAACATTTTATTTTATTTTAAAATTAATATTTTTTTTTTAATATTAATGTTTTAATAATTTATTATATTTCTTATTATATTGATTATTATATTGATATATTGATATATTGCAGTAAAATTTGTAAATTAGTAAAAATTACATAATCCAAGATTTAACATAATTAATTATAATACATATATATGTATATGCAATTTTTATTAGTTAGAATTTTAAATTTTTTTAATTGATTTTTTGAGAATTTTAATCAATACTTCTTATTTAAATATTATAAATGCTTTTTTTTTTATTAATTTTCAATTAATAATAATTTATATTCTATTCTTAATTTATATTTTTTCAATAATAATAATTTTCAATTAATATAATCAATAATTAATATTATTTTATTTATTTAATTCTACAATAATATATAATTCTCTATTAAGATTTTTTGGATTTGATATCATTTTATATCATTAGGTTTATACACATAAATAATTCTAAAAAATTTATTGGTATTTATTTATTTCAATTTATTTATTATAATTTTGTAATACAATAAAATAAAAATAAGTATTTTATTGCAGTAATAAAACATTCTAATATGCCATTGCAGAATTAATAAATTATTCATATGATTTCTGATTCTATTTTAAATTTTTCGTTAAAAAAAAATTAGTCTTTAATCTGAAAAAAATGCTTTATTCTGCTATAAATGTTTCTATTTTTTATTTGTGGTTTAAATAATACTTTATTCTATAATATCTCATGCATTAAAAGATATAGCAATTATTAATATTAATTATATATAAAAAAAAATTTGATTAAAAAAGAAAAAATAACTAAAGATTGAATTATTTATATAATGATAAACAAATTTATCCTCGTTCATTAATTTTATATAAAAATTTCCTCATGACACAAACACAAAATCCCGTCTATTCACGGAAAAACTGTCTATTATATATCGTTTCTCTCCCATCACTTTCCCGATAATCAAAGAAATGCAATTCGACCCGCATCACGGTGTTTGTACGTGTCAATATAGCGAGGGGATGCTTAGAAGCCCGCTTATCCATTGATGTTGACCCTGATCCTGGCAAAGGGATGAAGAGGAGGTCAGATTCTGGAATGCCGTACCTAGCTTTAGGTGATTTCCTTCCTTTCTTGTTTTTCTACCACCTTTTTCTTTTCACTCATTCTCTTTTTCCTTCTCTTTCATTTTCATTGCGTTTCACTCATTTCTGTTTTCCTCTACATCAACCTTCCTTCTATCCTTCTTTTTCACTTATTTCCCGCTTTTTCCCTTTTCATCTTCCATCTCGCTTTTCTTTCATCCCTCTCATTACCTTCTTTCTCTATTTTTCAATCCTCTTCTTGTCTCACTTTCTCGCATTTCCTATGATTCTGCGTTAACATATACTATACGTATATATCGTTTTGTTCTCTCTTGCACTGATTACGGTATCGTAGTTTCTGTCTTTCTTCTCCGGTCTAACTCGAGGCCTATGTACTTTTCTTCTTGTAGAGGCTCTCATCTTGTTTACATATGCGTGTTTTCTTTTCTCGACGAATCCTATTAGCTTTCGCGTTGTTATACCTCTCCGGTCAGTTCCGTGCTGCATATCAGCTTTAATTTTTCTAAACAGAACGAGTATTACTGTTTATATTTTGTTCCTATTTTTCTATTCTATATTTTTGATGATAATAATGAAATGATTTTTTTTAAAACGATTTGATTGATTTTTTTTTCATTAATTTTGTTTTTTATTTGATTAATGAAATAATTTGCATAGAATTTTATATCAAAAATCATTTTTATTAAGCATAATTTATATTTATTCCTCATAAAACATGAAGAACATGATTTAATAAGAAGATTATTTATATTGAGCTGTTTCCAATTCTGCAAAAAAATTATGTAAAAATTGAAATATATATTATAGATTTCATGATATACATAGATATTGGAATTTTTATGATTATTGATTATTGATTTTCTTGTTTTTTTCTTTATGTTTATAGAAATAGACTTTAGAAATTTTAAAATAGAAGTTTCGATATTATTTATTTTATTCATAATTATATATTTAAATTTCACAATATATATTATATTAATTTTTTGATTGAATTTATGATTTTTTATTTTATGAAATAAAATATTTTAATAATAGTCATATATATTTTCTTTCTTTCATTTTACAAATTAAATGATAAATTAAAATCGATATTAATAATTAAATAAAAGATCCATTTAATTTTCAAAAGAGAATTTCATATTATAAATATAAAAACTATATCATAAATTCTTCAACATCAGGATTAACATCAGGGTTGTTCAATGTATGTATGATCTATTGTAAAATTTTTCTTTAAATCAGCAATGATTTGAAAATCAATTATTGAATAAAGAATTATTGAATAAGGGAATGCTGTATGAGAAATTCTCGATTTTTAAATTTATAACTTATAAAAATATCATATAATAATTAGCTAACTATTTTAAATAATAAAATTTCTATTACAATCTTAAATTTTTTCAAAAATATTTTTATAAATAAATAAATAAAAAAATAGAAATTTGATAAATTCAATCAATTGTAAACACATTGAAAAATTTTTTTATGATTAAATCCAAAATAAATTTCAAGATTGAAATTTGCTCTTTACAATGATTTTCTAGAATGCTGTATGAGAAATTGTTGTATTACAACCAATTAAATATTTTAAAAAGAAAAGTATTTTACATTTATTTTTCTTGCATTTCTATTATAATTATATCTTTGAAAAAAATGAATTTATAATAGTACTTATATAGTACTAAAAGTAGAGATTTCATGCTTTAAAATGTATGATTATACGATTGGTACGATTTGTACGATTTTTTTTTTACAAAGTTATAACTTAAAAATATTGAATATTATAGTTCATACTCTTTATTATATTTTTGTTTATAAAAAAATTAATCACTAAAAAAAATTCTTTATATTAAATTATGTCTATTATTCTAATTAATTAATTTCTATTTATTATATTTTACTTTATTTTTTCAATGTATTCTTTTTACAATATTTTTTTTTTTAAATATAAATTTAATAAACTCTTACAACAATTTAAATACCCATTACTTCCAAATTTATTCCGAAGTAAACTTTCAATAAAATCGTGACCAAATAACCGAACACCTCCTTCCATTAATCATATTATACGTGCAACAAATATCGGTATTCTCCGATATCTCGTTTGAGCCCTCGAAACCAGTAAGCTTATCAACAAAACATGTCTCGATCCAGTTTGCTAATATCAATAATTTCGTATAAATAAAACCGCAGCCCTAGTTTCCTAAATACCAGCTTATGTATATCATGGAAAAATGAGCACCTCTGATGGACACATGATCCGGGGCGATGGACTAGAGGCGAGCATAACGGGTCAGAAAACGAAAGAGAGTGAGATAGAAGAGAGATATTGAGAAGAAGGGGAAAAGATAATCGGTTGGACAGAAAATAGTATATTTCGGTATATATGTAGGCAAAAACCTATCCTTCTCGAAGTTCTTCTTTACCTTGGGTCTTCTAGTCCCTTGGAGTTTAGGTCCCGGCTTAAGGATCGACCTTTACAGCGAACAATCTTTCTCTCCTCGTACTTTGGACATATCTCTTTGTTCAGGAGAAGAAAAATTTTGAAAAATCGAATAGCTTTCCTTTATCTATTATCGATCTATTATCGACTAAAATGAAGGATCTTTAAAATAAGAGACAGAATTTCGTTTTTTTTGTAATTACTTTTTCTTTTACTGTTACTAGACACGAACAATTGAAATTTTGTTGATTAAGTAGGTTAAAATTTTAAATAAATAAGTGATTAAATAATTTACTGATAGATTGTTTTATTGATTGATATTAATCTTGTGTTATTGGAATTTTTATATATAGATAAAAAAAACTTGAATGTAAAATTTTGATAAATTGAATTTTAAATTATATGGATATTATAAAAGTTTTGATAAATTTGTTATATAATAAATAAAAACATAGTAATTTAAAAATATATTTAAACAAGTAATTGTTATTATATTATGTTATAATTAATTAATTTTTAGTATATTTATTATCACTTAGTAAAAATTAGAAAATTTTTATAAATATCAATACATATATATTATAAAATAATAATAATATTAGCACTATAAAATAATAATATTAGCATTATAAGCGACTAACAAGATTATATAGATAAAGTTTATAGATTTAATTTGAAACAAAT
>NW_006264239.1:40090-45029 GCF_000469605.1 Apis dorsata | reverse complement strand
ATAAAATATATTTAATATATTATATATAATTATAATATCTATATTTATAAATAATGTTAAATAATAAATAATAAATAATATTATATAATAATATTAATAAATATTAATATAAATATAATAGTATATATACATCATTATATTTTAAAATATCTCTCGCTTTTATAGCTAAATAACACTATTAATTCGTGATTGATATGAATATATTACTGAATATAATATAGATTTAATTATAATTTTGTTTAATTTTTACATATATAATTAATACATATTATTTCATGTAAGATAAAATAAAATTGAAATTAATAACATAAAATATATTTAATATAATATCTATATTTATAAATTCGAATGAAAATACCAAATATAATTTTCACACGAAGCTTTAAAACGATATATCATTTTTTTACAATTGAATAATTATATAACAAGCAATAAAGAGAAACTTAATTTTATAAACATAAGGATTTTATAAATATTAAGGAAAGTACAATTTATGAATTTTTTTGTTTTTTTTTTATTTCTCAATTATTCGATTATAAGAAAATTAAGCACAATAAAATTTCATTAAAATCGGAACTATTGCTTCACGAAAGAAATGCTTTCTTTATTATTTATTTTATTTTCGTTAATGAAGAAGAGTATCTTTTAACATATTTATACCAATAGTAATCTAATAACGATATATAATCGATACGCTATGAAGATTGAGAGAGGATAATGAGAAATAAAAGGAAGTTCTCAAATTGACGGTGTGGCGTTGTATTGAATATAACAACGGGTGGAGTAACGTTTACGCATCCCAGTAACATAACTTGAGTTGATTGAATAATGAGGCTATTTTGCATGTCCGAAAGGTAAATTTTCAGTTCGGCTTCCTCGTTATCCATCTATTCGTACCTTGCATAAATTTCGATTATTTCGTGTTCGTTCGGTTTGTTATAATTTATCGAACGAACAGTGGAAACTCTTGATTGGTGACCCACAATTTATCGTCCATAGGAAGAAACAACGATCAGTAAATTTGGTATTAACGAAGAAAAAATATGATTTCGACTTACCTCAATAGTATCTATATATTTAATTTTAACGAGAGATATTTATATAGAATTTTAGAAAACTTATTAATTTTAGAAAATTAAAAACTTTTAATCAAAGTAGATTATATTTGAATGTATTTTAATGAAAATATTTTTGATATATACTTTTTGCAAGTATTTTTGTGAATCTCGTTATTTATCTATATGAAATTATATCACATTATCGTATTTATTATTACATTATTATATTTATTATTATATTATTATATTATATTATTATATTATATTATATTATTGTATTTATGATAATATGAATATATAATGCTATATATAAAATTCATTATAATTATTCATAAACATAAAGATTTATAAATATTTATTATATAATATATTTTACTTGTTTAACAATAATGTTTTTTTAAATTATAATAGAAATATCTTTATATATCTTTATAATAATAAAAAATAAATTAAATATTTAAAAATAATATTCAAATTTTGATGGATTCGAAGTATTTTTATATTTAGTGTTTATTTTTTCTATTTTATATCATAAAGAAAATCCTATTATAATTTAAAACTATAAACAATATATAATAATAAGTATTTGCAATTTTTTATTTTTAGTAATTATTTATTGATTAAAATAATTATAAATATGTAATAAGCTCATAACTTTCTTCGATTGTATATATTTACATTTGTAAGCTTTGTAGCCATGCATGAGTTGTGGATACGTTGTTGCCGAATCAAGTCGACATCACAGCGAATATCTTTTGTTTACGTTTCATTTAGACCAAGCAAGTGAATGCTCGTTCTTTCCTCACTTCAGTAAAATTCAAGTGAAACGAGCATTCTTTTACTTTTTGTTAAATAAGAAAAGTGAATGCTCTTGTTTTCGCTCTAAATGTCATTTTTATTCATTTAATATAAACGCATTCTTATCAATTCTATTTTCTATTTTATGATAAAGAATCTAATATGCTAATGAAAAACAGTACTTAGCATTAGTATTTTCTAACGGAATAAAAAAACCAAGAAGGGAATGGAAATGAAAAGATCTTATACTATCATTTGTATAATCAGCTTAACTATCTGTTTTTGAGGGTTAATTTTTAAAAATAGATCTACTATGTTTCATTTATGAACATTAAATAATGAATAATAAGTAAATAATGAATGAAAAGAAATTACATTTAATTCATGAGATTTCTGATTTTTAATTCTAATAAAATTGTTTTATTCAATTACTTATTTGTGATAATAAACATATTTCTTATTTTTTTTAATTCTTAAATTCTTTTTGTTATTAAATTAAATAATAATTCTCTCTTTTTTTCTTTTTCTCTCTTTCTTTTTTTATGTATATTACTTATATATATTTCGATTTTATTTGTTGAGAAAATTAATCACGAAAATTAGCGATACATAGATAAATCTCATTAATTAATCAAATTTCAAGATTCAAAGATTCTCTGTTTTTTTTTTTTTTGAATTAAAAAAGAAAGAATAATAATAAATAAATATAAATTTAATGGAACATAAGAAAATTTAAAGTCTAAATCGACTTGGCGAGTTTCTATCTTGAATTAATAATTGCTGTTGATGCTAAGTAAGTGCTAAAAAAAAGTACAGTTTTCGAATAGTCATGTCACGAATGTTAAAATTGCTGAAATTGCTAAACACGAGTTCTATTTTTGTATTATAAAATAACATATTGTTAATATATTAATATATTGTCGTTATTTAATAGCTATAGTTTATCAATAGAATTAATTATCATTTTTTTTTAAATATTATTTAATTATATTCAAAAAATATAATTAGTTTAATTTAAATAAATTATAATTAATTAAATGTAAATATAAATTGTAGACAACAATTATATATTAAATTTATTTTAATGATTCATTAAATTAATTAATTCATTAATTTTACGATGTTTAATCTCATATTAAATTACGACATTCAATTAAAAATTATTTATAATAATTCAATTATCATTAACTATTTTATCATAAGTTAATTTTATATAAATTATTTTAAATTATTCTATGAATATATAATGATAATTTCATTATCGTATCAATAAATTACTTTTAAATATATATAAGATGTTCAGCAATAAAATAATAAATACAATAGTATTTTCTTAAAGTAAATTCTAGAAAATAAAAATCTTCTTTTATTACATTTCATTATTATATTTTTTATATAAAAACATCAATATATACCTAAATATTTTTCTATTATTAATAAAAAATAAAAAAAATTTATCCTATAATCTAAAAATAATTTTGATCCTAAGAAGATTAATGTTTACAAATATATAAATGTATATCATATAATATATATATTTATATTTGTTATATAAAAATTACAATATAAATTTTATCTGTGTCAAATAAATGAAAACAGTTATAATTAAATATTTATCAAATACTTATGTACTTGATAAATTCAATTTCATTTTATACATCATTCAATATAAATTCTTAAAATATAAGAATAATCTAAATAAAATCTCAAAAATAATAGTTGATTATGATTGGATAATATTTTGGTTTATCCATTTAATCGCACAAAGTCAGAATTCGAGCGATCGTTCATTCGATTTTTCATCCGATAAATTGATTTATACAATATTTAATTCGACGGTTATATTTTTTTTTTGGCAACTCGATCGAGCGAATTCTTTTTCCCTTAGAGAGAGTGAATATTAAAGAAAAGAAGAAGAAAAAAGAAAGTTTCATGATGATTTATCGCAAAAATATGAGACTCGAGAAACGTTTAAAATGCAAACGAGACAAACTGGCACGCGTGTCTCGCGTATTATACTATATTTTTGACGCTATTTCCGCCTATGTTCTTTCCATTCGAGGTTCTAATACAAATGGATTGCTGTTCCGTGACTCAGAGAGACAACTGATGTAAATTAATATTTAACGCCGAGCTAAACAAGATAGTATGTAATTGTTGGAAATTCGTATCTTCTCCTTCTTGCCAAAGTTTTGGAAATCCATTTCCTGGGATTAAATATTCGCTTCTTTGATAATCGATATGATGATCTTTATGAATCGTTCATTAAATGAAACGTGGCAACTATGGTTTAAAAAGAGTCAAATGAAAATAATGAATGACATCATTATTAGAAATGTTTTTTTTTTTTTATAAATGCTTCGAAGACATGAATGAAAAACAAATATAAAGTTATTTTTACTAAATTTTTGATTAATTAAATCTTTTTTTTTTCTTGATTGGATTTTTCTTATAATATTATAAGTTCATATTATAATATATTTTATCTTATTATATGTAATATGATTAATTATCTACTGATAAATGTATAAAATTTTTGCGAAATCGTGATTACAATACTATAAAAATGATATTTTTTTCATGTTCATATTTAATGAAAAACATTTTAATTAAAAATTAAGTTTAAAATATTATTAAATATATACCTATATTACAATTAAAAATAAAAATATCGGTGATTAATTAGATGTAGGGCAAGTATTATTTAATTAGAAAATAAATGTATACAACCAATTTTTAAGTTTTTTATTTTATATTTTTAAATCTCATTTTTACATCAATCACCTTCTTTTTGATTATATAATTTTGAAAAAAAATATAAATATAAATATATATTGAAAAAATCTTGTAATATATATTAAGGTTTATAAATCTTGTATATATATTAAGGTTTATAATTTATTTGACTTTAAGATAAAAAATAAGATTATTTGAATTTTATAATTAAATTTTATATCTTATTAAGATAATATAAATGTGAACTTGATTTTGTTTTAATATATTTACGATACATATTATATATTATTATATATTATATATTATTATATATTTTTTGTTTTATATCATTTACAATTTATCTTTTT
>NW_006264239.1:37740-39960 GCF_000469605.1 Apis dorsata | reverse complement strand
TTTATATTTTTTGGATATTATATATAATGAAATAATTAATATTAAATAATATATAATAATATTTTGAACTAAAAATTTAGAAAAATTTTTAAAAATAAATATTTATATGGATAATTGCAAAATTGCAAGATTTATAAACTTTTACATTTTTTTAAAAATTTAAAAATTTTAAATTTTTTTTAAAAATTTTTAACTAAATAGTTAATATGAAATATTATATAATATTTT
Source organism: Apis dorsata (assembly GCF_000469605.1). Taxonomy (NCBI): domain Eukaryota; kingdom Metazoa; phylum Arthropoda; class Insecta; order Hymenoptera; family Apidae; genus Apis; species Apis dorsata. Next base: position 39,732 of record NW_006264239.1, on the reverse strand, counting down.
TTAAAAAAAATACATAAATACTAAAAATTTTGAAGAGTATTTGTAAAACAATAATAGAAACCTGGATTTTAACAGGTAAAACCATAAACCGATAACCTTGAAAAGTGCTTTAACGATGATTGAAAATTTCTTGTAATTTACTAATCCTTAAGAAATCTACAATTTGTTTCTTTCAAAGATTTTCTTATAACTAAAGGTTGAGGAAAATCTTTAGTAAAACCATAGAATTTGAATTTCCAATTGGTTAACAGAAAGTTTTAAAAAAAATCATGTGAAAATCATGATTGAGTTTTAATATTCAGAATTTAAAAGTCTAAGAAACTTTCTATTAAATATAAATATTTTTTATTTTTATTTTTTATTTTTATATAAGTAAGATTTTAGTACAATTATATAGATTTTTATAGATTCAAAAACATTTTGATTCTTATGTCTATCAAAGGTATATATATATATATACATGTATTTATCATATACTTATTGCAATGAAATAATTTGCATTTCTGAATTGTTCGTATAGAAAATACTATCGTTGTTTTTTATTAGTAGAATCTTATAAATAAATTTAAAATCACATTGATCTTATGATGATCATTTTTTTATTTGTAATAAATATAATATTTCATTTATCATATATCGAATTTCTTGATTTTGTAACTGATCAGAAATAGATTCAGTGTCTGATTGGTATTTAATTAAATAATTTATAAAATCTTATTTTTATATATGTATTGTAGATCATTTGTATTTTAGATCATTTTATAAATTGAAAAATAATTATTATTTTATTTGTTTCTTAATTTTTGTCAAAAAAAATATTTAGAAATAAAAAAATTTTTTAATTTACTAATTCACAAAAATTTACAAATTCACAAAATTCATTGAAAAAAACATTACACTTATTAATTTTTTAAAAACTAAAAAAAAAATCGTAATAATCATAAAGCAGTATTTTATTGATAAATGAATACTATGATATATATAATGATATATATAATGATATATATATAAAACATTGATAAATATTGATTAAAATATATTGATGCTAATTGTTATTAAAAAAATTTAGAAACATAAAAAAATATTATATTAACAAATAAAAATTATCATAACATATTATATTATGTTAAAAAAGTCAAACATTAATGATAAAAACAATAATTTAAAAAGCTATTATTCATCAATAAATAATAAATATGATCTTAAAATATGTTTTCAATCATTTCAAATAACTTTTTTCAATATATTTTTTCAATATTCATAATTAGTGATTGACTATAGTTTCCAAGATATAGCAAAAAACTATTAAATCTGATTAGTAAATTCTATTCATATATATGTATTTGTGATTTTATATTATATTGCATTGCATATTGTTCACTTTTGCATATAAATTATAAATGATAAATAAAATAAAATCTTTAATTTTTACACATTTATTAGATAAAATATTTTTTGTTTTGACATAAACAATATTTTAATCGATTTTAATTCATGAAAAAATAGGATGTTTTACTTTAAAATTATCTTTCATTAAATTTATATCATATAAGATTACAATGAATTGTAATTTAACTATTACCATTCTAAATAAATTTATTTATTTATGGATAGAAATATAAAAATTATTTTGATAAAAACGAATATTTAAAAGATTAAGAAAAATGATATAAATGATAAAATTTTATAAAAAAATAAAAAAAAAATAAAAAAAAGTATATATACTTTCAAATATTAAATATTTATGAAAACTTGAATATTTATATTAAAATTACTCTAGATGAATTTAAATTTTATCTTATATTTTTTGTTAATAGTTAATATAAAAATTTCAATTTTTTTTTAATAGACTAGTTCCATTTCTCTGTCGAACTTTTCAATTATACAGAACTTATTATAATAGATATCGAAAAATATTTGAAAAATATAATATTTTTTTAGAAATAATGAAGAGTTCATATATCTTCTATTTATCTGATTTATAAACATAGA
>NW_006264239.1:25693-37467 GCF_000469605.1 Apis dorsata | reverse complement strand
TGAACAATTTATATATAAAAATAAGAAAATATTCGAACAAATGAATATTTTTATGACAATTACAACAAATTTTCTCATATAATATTTTTAAAATATTTCTCTTTTCAAATCACATTATAATTTAAAAAGATATTAATATGAAAAATAAGTACAAAAAAAAGCATAATTTATTATTATTATTTTATTTGTATAGTTTCCAATTAAAAATATTGAAATATTTCCATTCGAAATTTATATATTAATAAAATATACTGAAATAAAATATTTTTGAAAAATAATTATTCTTTCATGATAAAGCTTAAGATTAACTATCTGAGAATTAATGATCTCTTAGACAATCCAAAGATCATCATAAAAAATTAAATACCAATGCAGTTTTAATCAAAATCAAAAGAAAAAATTTCGACACAAATAATAATAATAATGCGAGAAAACCAATGTAATCGAAATAACAAGTCGGTTCGGAAGCGGCGTCCTCGCCTTAGTATACCGCGAGGAATTTCAATCTCGCGTTGTTTCTCGACCACAGTTTATCTGGAAAAGTCATCGAGCTGCTTCACTCGTATATACGTCACCCTCTGTTCGCGAGAAACTCGGCTTTCACCTGGCAATTGGAAAAGACATATGGACGTTTCAGTAAGAGAGCAAAAAAGAGAGAGGCTTTTGCACGAATTCTCAGTTCGCATTCTACGTCGACTTTATCGATGTTCAAGCTATGAGAAGAAAAGACCTCCCGGCCTCTTTTAATCGTGGAACTGGCGTGGAATTTAATGCCAGACGTAAACGAACGAGCGCCATTGTGAATTAAAACTAAATGTTAAAATGTCATTTGAATGGAGGAAGATGCTTTATGCGAGATTATCTTACGACAGATGCAAGAAATACGTTGTATTGATGCATTTTCAATCATGAGATTTCTAAAATAATTTTTGTGGTATGCATTGTGGTTTTGTGCAAGAAGTTTTGACAATATTTTGGATATATTTCATAAGTTTCAATAGATTTCTATTAGAATATGAAGAGGAATAGAATTTTTATGTGATTATCTAATCATTATCATTTTGTTTTGTAAAAACATATTTCTTATTTATTATTGAATAATTATAATTTATATATATTTATATTCTATTAAATTTTTGTAAATAGTTTTACCAATAATTAAGTGTTTACATAAATGTTATACTATATATAATAAAAGCGACAGAATTATTAATTATATTAATAATATTTATTAGTGAAATCGATTGTAGAATTAATAAGAATCAATTGTTTTGAATATTATTTTTTCAAACTTCTCTTTTGAAAAGATTATGTTATCATTTCTGATGTTTATATAATTAATAAATACACACATTATCTACTGACATATATAAATGCTGTATATGACTATTATTTATTTTTAATATTTTCTAAAAAAATCTAGATAAGATTATAGCATTTATACTACAATAGTTTAAGAATAATTTCGTGTTAAAAATATTTAAAAAAATAAAATAATAATAAAATAAAATTGAAATTATTAATATGTTTGCGTTTTATATTCATTTAGAAATCAGTAAAAATCAGTAAAAGTTACATACTCAATTTAAATGTTTAAAAATCTCTTTTTAGATTTAAACTTTCAATTGACAAATTAATTAAGTTATTATATTACACAAATTAAAAGACTAAGATGAATAAACTAAATTCATTAATTTTTGTCAAAATTGATTCTTAAAAAAATCATGTTATGCAATAAATTTTACTTAATTGATTTTTAACTAAAAATTTAAATAATAAATCTAATAAATAATAGATCAAATAATAATGAAATATAACTAATTTTCAGAAAATATTATTTATATTAGTTGATTTCTCCATCTTTTATTTATATCATTTTTATATAATTTCATAAATTAGAATATTTTTATTGAATTTCTGTATTTGGATAAAAACTCTAGAACTTTAATAGATTAGTTTTAAGAAACAACTCTCGAAGCCTTTCCCGCGATGATAAAACATGTAAAAATAAAACCTTAGAAAAAAAAAAAGCGTGCAGATAGATGAAAGGAAAGAGCACCGTGGATATACACGTCCATCGTTTGCACTGTATGTGTTTGTCATATCAGTCATCTGTTGACTCAAGTGGACTGTTAGTTAGACATCGCTAATGCAAGCCTATTTCACGACCGCATGAACGCCAACTGTTTCTCCCTTTATCAATCATTGCCGAATATTACGATGATTGTTATTACGATTAGGAATATAATAACAATTGGTGTTTCCAAGCTTTACATAGTCTGAGTAATGTGTTTGAGGCTTGCAAGAAATTAGGATGGCTTCGTGCACAATCGGCTTACAATTGGTTAATATAATTTTCATTCTTTATACTATTTAATCATAAATTATTCGATTTCTAAGGATTTAATGAAGTTTTTCAACAATAAATTAGATATTTATTCCAACTGAAAAGAGAACAAAGTGATTTTTTTGGTTTGTATAGAATGGTTTCAGAAAATAGAATATGAAGATTTAGGTTAGAAAATATAATTAACTATAGAAATGATAAAAATTTGTTCAATTTTTTGAAATCAATTTTTAAATTATGAATATGATTTTTTAAAGATGAAATTGAAAAAAATTTAAATTAAAAAAGAAGTGATAAAATATTTTATTATCATTATTATATTCGCTGAATATAATAATGATATTCATTTAGTATGATATAATATTTTTAGATTATAGTCTATAGTTGTTATTGTTTGATTTCTGGATGTTGATTTTTAGAGGATTGATATTATTATAAAAATAAAAAAGAAGGATTTTTATGTTCGGATTGGACATTGGATTGTTTTGGAATATAAAGAAAAAGATTTAGAAAATAAGAGTTAGAAAATATGGAATATATTGATATAATTTATAGAGATATTAGACTTTAGTATTTTGAAATTAATGACGATTTATATTTGTGATTTATGGTCTATTGTTTAGAAAAGAGAATGATTAATACGAATTGTTTTGGATTCTCAAAACAAAGATTCTTTCTTTTTATAATAGAAAAACAAATATTTTTTTTTTTCTTAAAAATTAAAAAAAAATTATATATATTGTGTAGTAAATGCTTTCATATTTTAATGAATTATATTTAATAGACTTTTATTAATTAAAAAATATTATTATTTATGTATATAAATTTATAATGGCTTTCATTTGCTATTTATTTTATTCATCATAGGATATATATGAGCTTCAATTAAAATGAATTGAATTTTTCAATATTTGATTAATTATTTATAATGCATTATTGTATTATTTTGTCATTGAAATATCTATACGAGATATCTAAACGTTAATATCATATAAAGTTCCAATTTTTGATAAATATAAATAAATGCAGCAAAAAAATTTATACAATAAAATCATTGCAAATATTTAAAATTATGATAAGAATATTTTATTACATTATTCATTTAATATATAGAATATTAATATATTCATAAAAGAATTTTGGAGGATTATTTTAGATGTCAAAACAAATACAAAAATTTATATACAAAAATGTTGATTAGATTATTTAAATATATTTAAATTATAACCAATTAGAATTTGCATTAGATAGAACAAGAAACAGAATGTAACTGAAACGAAGAGATTTCATTCTATTTCCATTTTGCTTTATCTAACGCAAATTTCGATTCTTTATAATTTAATAAATAAGTCTTAACTGATTTTTTGTTTTGATATCTAAAATCAATCTTCGCACAAATATATAATCATTATATATCATTATCTTATATAAAATATATTAAAATCTATATTTGAAATTATGGATTTTGTTTTATATTCGGATACAAAATCGTAAATATTTTACAAATTTTATTTCGCATTCATAATAATAAATTTAATCGTGATGGAAATGATGTTTATTTATCGTGAATATTCTGTCATATATTTCTATCATTAATTATTCATTGAATCAAGAGATGTTTTATATTTTATGTTTTATATTTGTTGAATATATTCATGTAGTATGATGTAATATTTTTAGATCATATTAATTTTTATTATTCTATATAATAGTGTGATATGAAAAAAAAAATAAAAATAATCTAATATGAATAAACTAAATTTATTAATTTTTATCAAAGCCGATTCATATCTTGATCATGTTTTAGTAAGAATTATGTATTTATATATACATAATTATATATACATAATATAATATAATAAGAATCATAGCATTAATTTTGATAAATATTATTCACATTAGATAGAAATATAAGAAAATATTGTGAAAAAATGGTCAGAACTTTTTAATAGAAAAAAAAATAGTTTTCTATATGCAAAACCACACAATTTACAAATTGAAATTTTAAAAATTAAGAAAACTAAATTAGAATATTTTTATTTATCTATGTATTTGCTTAACTTACATGCTATTTATTTGCTTCATCTTTATAAAATTATTAATAAAATATTTATTTTTTTGCTGAAAGAAACAGTAAATTCTAGAAGTATGTTATAAAATTGCTTATAAAATATCAAAAAATTATAAAAGAGATCAATATATCATTTAATAAGATTTAAAAAAATATATAATAAAGATTAAAAAAAAACTTATTTCTGTATCAAAAATTTCGATATTACTTATTGATCAGTATAAAAAATATTTAATTTTAGAAAATTTTAATTCGTGTTAGATTATTATTATTTTAAAAAAATAATTTTAGATAATTTTGTTTTATTTAGAAAAGAAATATCAAGAAAAATCTAAAATTTCTTTTTCGAAAAAATATTAAAAACAATATAATATATTACTATATTTAAATTAATAAATATGTATAATATGAAAAATACAATTTTAATCTTTACTAGAAAAAAAAAAAGAAAACAGTTACAAACTTATTATTGAGATGCTATCTCTTTCATCAGTATGAAAAGATATAATATAATCAATCCCGAAGGAAAGAAAAGTAGATATTGTGTGAGTCATTCGCACGAAAATTTTTCCTCGTAAGAAATCTCTCCTGGCCAAGATCTTTTCTGAACATACCAGCAATTGAAAAAAAGATAAATATCTTTGAAATCGTGCGCATCAAATCATCTCGATTGTTGCTAGAATTTTAGAGAGAAAATGTAAAGAATATAAATTATAAGGAACAGAAACATCTATCATTTACATATATGATGTATATAAGATGTATATAAGATATATATAAGATATGTATATTCGAAGAATCTTTAAAGAATATATATATATCGATATAATATATATAAAATATAAAATTAAAATAAATACAAAATTCGATGTATAAAAAATCGATTAAATTTTATTTCTTAAATTATAAATAATTTAAGTTTATATTAGATGAAAAGAAACAGTGTGAGACAGTGAAATAGATTGCTTTGTTCTATTTATCTCCGTCTTGTTTTATGTAACTAATTACTCATAATTTAGAAAATAAATCTTAAACAATTTTTTATATGATATGATTTGATATTATTTTATATGATAACTTTTGTGTTTGTTTTAATCTCTAAATCGATTCTCTAAAAATTAATATATAATATACATATAAGTTGTTCCATTCGATTCATATGTCACGAATAATAGAATCATTGAAGTTTATTTTTTGAAATGAAAAATATTTAAATCGAAATAATTAATTAATATTGTTCATCTTTTTGATTTAAAATTTCATTAGATGTTCAACTGTATCCCATTCATCACATATCACATAAATTTAATATAATTACAATTAGTTATATGATACAAAGTGAGAACGAGTGGAATATACAATATACTACTAATTTCCAGTTTAATTACGATTCCATGATTTATGAATAAAATATGAATTGTTAACGAACGAAATGTAATGAATAGTATCAATGAGATAGAAAGATAGATGAACGAAAATATTCCCGACGAAATTTTATTTTGTCAATAAAACAAAATCATTCCGGAAAAAATAAAGATGAAGAAATGATTGGATTATGATGATATAGTGAGAAAATATGTACATAATATATATGTATCATAATATATTATGATAAATCAAATAAGAAAAATGAAAGAAAAAAGAAAAAAGGAAAAATCGGAAAGAAATGTTGATTTTATAATTTAATATAATATAATAATTATATAATAATTTAATATAATATAATTTAATATATCAGGTAAAGAAGTTGCTGTGTTTATAGAGAAGTAGTAAATTTCTTTTATTAAGTTTTAATCAATTTTATTAAATCAAGTAAAAAATATAATCTATAATCTATAATATAATCTATATCATAAAATCTATATTAGTATTCATTCAGCAATATATTAATATTCATAAATATTTGAGCATTCAATAAAATTGAATTAAAAGTAATATTATTTTTTTAACTACATATATTTTAAATAGAAATATTTATACTATATTTGTATTATATTTGTATTGATAATACATAAAATATCATATATTCTTAAATAAATTTATTTGGCTGATATGGATATAAAAATAATCGTAAAATAAAAAGATTAATTTTTTGAAAATTAATTATTCAAATTGAATTATTATATATAATTATTTAAATTTATTATATTTTTTAATAATATATATTAAAGAATATTTTTTTAATAATAATAATTCATCCAATTTTTTTTCGATTTCCTTGAATGTATATATTTTCTTATATAAATTTTTTATTATATTAATTTATATATATTATATATATTATTATATATATAATAATATATATTTATATTATAATAAAATATATTTTAATATATTATAAATGTTATATTATTTTAAATTCATAAGATTATATTTATTATGAAATAAAACGAAATTTCACAATTTTGTTGGTTGAAAAAAAATTATTTTAATTGTTATATTAAAAAAGAAAATTTGAAAGGAAAAATGAAATAAATAAAAAGAAAATAGAAAATTATATAATAACTAAATATTATATAATAACTAAATATTGATAATATGAAAAGATAATATATACAATAATATGGACGAATAAAAAAAAAATTAGATAAAAAATGAAAGAAATCATGACATTGAATCGATAAAAGATAATAAAGATAAACATTGAAAAGAAAAAGTTAAAAAGATAGAAGTTAAAAAATAAAAAAAAAAGAAAATATTAAACGAAAATATATATATATATAAATAGAATATAAAACGAAATGAAAAAACTAGGCACCTATTTATTATAAAAATTTAAAATAAATGTATGGAAAAAATATAGAGGTAAGAAAATGTATATATAAAAAATAAGAAAGAATATTAAAGAATAAAAAATAAATGAAAGAAAAGAAAATTGAATGAAAAAAAAGAAAAGATAAAAAGAGAAGAATAATTAATTAAAAAAGAGAGAATAGAATTGAAGTTAATAAATATATATTTGCAAAGTGATAATATGACTATAAGAAAGATATGATTTAAAAGATAACTCAGAAGAATGTATTGAAAATTAGAAGAGGCAGATTGAAAGATAAATCTGCAAATGATGATGCGTAGGAAAGAGAAAAAGATTTAAATGAAAAATATAAACAAATGAAAAAATGCAGAGAAGAAACAATAAAATAAAAAACAAAAAATTATATTGTGAAAATCTGAAAAAAAATAAAACATAGAATTACTTTAATATAATATATAAATTTTAAAAATTTAATTATTTTTGAAACAATAATGAAAAATATTGTAAATAAAACATACCTTTGTAAATTATAAAAAATTAATTAATTTGGAAGAAAAAAATAGCTGATATAAAAAATATTTAATATTTCTTTATAAACAATATTCCAAGATATATATATATTTCTTTATAAAAAATATTCCAAGATATATATATATAAAATTCAAAAGCAAAATATATATACGAGATATAAAAAATAAAGAAAATAAAGAAAAAGAAAATAAAATAAAATCCTGTAAAAATTTAAAAGAAAATGAATAATACAGAATAAAATTATAAAATTAAAAAGTAAAAAAATTAGAATAAAAAAAAGAGTAAATGGTAAAGAAAATAGTAAAATAAATAAATAAATGAATAAAAAGAAAATGTTATATATAAGTATATAAAACAACATAGTATAAAACAAAATGTAAAAAACATAAATAAATATGAAGAGACTAAAATAAATAATATAATTTATAAAATGAAAATGATGAGAAGATTTGTGAAGAACATTCGTGATATTTTAATAGATATTGAAAGAAAACGAAGATAAATGAGATAAAAAATGTTGAAGAAAAGATAAATAAAAATGCATCAAAAGAAAAATGAAGATAAAAAAACAAGAAAATTGACTAGTCAAACATAATGATATAAAATTTTGGTGAAAGAGAAAAATAAAAATAAAAAGAAGAAAATTAAATTAAGAAGATAGAAATTAAAAAAACTGAAGATCCTGATGATGTAAAAAGATACAGAACGAAAAGAACCTACAGAAGGAATAGAGATTACAAATATAACGGAGAAAGAAGAAGAAATCAGAGAAATAAAAAATCATTTTAGAAAAAATAATTTTAGAAAACTGGTAAAAGAAAACAAAGAAAATAAGATAGAATGGATAGGATATAAAGAGATAATTATGTAAAAAAAACATAAAATGTTGGATTGAAAAGGAAACGAACGTTGTAAGGACTAAAATGGAAAGAAGGAATCGCGAAAAAACAAATAGAGCAGAAGAATGGAGAAGAGCAAAAGAAAAAATATAAAGGGAAGAGAAATACATAAATAAAATAAAGAAATATCGTAAAAGAAAACGATGCAAAAAAAAAAAAAAAGGAAAATAAACGTGTGGAAATTTAAATACAAGAACATCAAATATGAAAGAAAAATGAGAAAAAAAGAGCTATAAGGAAAAAAATAAGAGAACGAAGTTTAAGGGAAATAATTATGAAATAATAGGAAATTCTGTAATTCAGAAAAGAAAAAAAAATAAAGAATTATATATTATTTACTTCAATGAATAATAGGTTTTGTTAAGAAATCTGATTAAAATTAATTTTGTAATGTATATTTGAAATATTGGGAATTATTTGGTTTTTATTTGATAAATTGATAACATTTTTTACACATATATAAATGTAGTTAAAAATTTATTAAATATTTTTTAAATTGAAATATTATTTATTGTTACTTTATATATATATTATATTTATATTATTCGAAACTATTTTTGTATATAGTACATGATTGTAATTAATTTTATATATATTATTATATTTTTTTTTATATTTTACATATTCTAAATTTAAAAAGAATTTCTTACTCTGAAAAAAATTATAATATAATAACATAACAAAAACATCATATAATATATCCAACTACATATATAATAGTAAAGAAAAAGAAGAAAAAATCGAAAATGATGAGAAAATAAAAATAGAGAATATAATTCCTTGAAATCAAATACGTAAGAAACGAAAATCGTAGACCTTCGTTAACCAGAAGAGAGATGAATTCTGAATGAAAATTGCGAAATTCCCTAGACACTCAATTAGTGAGTAACAGTAATTAGGGATGATTTTTCTTGTGGCTTCAGGGAAGATTGCAGGAGACACGTGAAACTTGGATAGCAATTGCGCGAGCACATATGTGTATATTATGGAAATGGTCTAATATTCGATATTGCATTAAAAATCAGGAGAGAATTACTTATTTCTAGTGATGCATTTATGATAATGTTTATTTACATCGTGATTGAAATAAAATTAGATGCTTATGATATAATTGAGAGAGAAATTCTTGTCATTGAATAAAAAAGAAAATTTGTATCATTTCATAAATTATCAAAAAAATTGCATAAGATGTTGATATGATTTTCTTTTCTTTTTGATTTATTTTTAAATCGATGTATTTAATTAATAGTCAATTAATAATTTATTAAGAAAATTATGTAGAAAAGAAATGTCAATTTTTATCGTTTTTCAAGAAAATAAAAAAATTCCTGGATAAAATTCCAAGAAGTCTTGATGGCTAATTGATACAAAATTTAACTTTTTCTTCATAAAAAACAGTGAAAAACATTGGATACCAAATATAAAATTTTAATTTCGGGTATTTATTAGTTTTCCAAATATTAATAAAAAATTTTCAATATTATACATTGAATTTTATACAAACGTGCAATATATTAATCTAATTGTTTTTGTTATAAAAGTTGTTAAATATTTAATAATCGACTTTGCTTTTATGTAAAATCTTCAATTATTTTTAACACGACAAATTGTAAAAATATCAAATAAACATTGATAATCCTACTTTAAATTCTTATTTAATTTGATATTCATTCAATTCAATTTCTATTTAAAGCCTAAAATAATAGCAATTGCCATATTTGCATACTTAATGCTTTTACATAGAAATAAATTTTCTTTTTCTTTTTTTTATTCTCGCTCGTACGATATAATACTTGAAATTTGGTAATAAATATGTTTAATTTTTTAAAATGAATGATCAGATTTTTGATAGATAAATGAAACGTTCTATGATTAAGTATTATGTATTATATAGTTACTAAAACTAATATATTATAGTAGTAAGTAATAATCATTGATGATATTTGATGACAATGAGTATTATTATATAGTGAAAACTATTGTATTAATAATATTTGAATAACCAAAATTCAATGTACTAATTATGTTTTTTTAGTTTTAAATATATAGTTCAATAATTATATAGTATTGAAAATATTATATAGTATTGAAAATTTATTAATATCTTGGATATTAATAATTGTTTAAAATTAAAATTTTAGATATAAGGTTCTCTTTTTTTTTTCTCTATCATCCTTTCAAATTTCGTGTCGATAGATGATCGAGGTTTTTTAGAATTACAACTAAATTGTTTTGTATTAATTTTTGTTTTTAATTTTTTATTTTAATTTTTTAATAAATTATTCAATAGATTTAAATTCTTTTGAACAAAATTATTTAGTATAAGATAATATATAAATATAATAATAAATATATTATATATAAAGTAATGAATATATGTATAATTAAATTATGAAATTGTGAATTATTACTAAAAATTTTCTTATTTAAAATTCATCAAAAATTATGTATAATTGATAGAATTTATTGATACCTTTGAATGAAATTATTCAATAATGCATGTGAAAACAGATTTAATACAAAAAGTTAGCAAGAAGTTTCATATTTCCACATATAAAAGAATCATATAAAATAGAATAGTTATCATTTTAATTCTTACTTTAAATTCAATTAGAGTTTGAATCAAAAAAATTTTTTCTTGATAAAATTATTAATTTGAATAATATAAATTATTAAGAAACAAAATAAGAATTAAAAATTATCAATTAATAAAAACAATAGTTGAAAATCATTAGTCGCAATTTGAATTAATTTGCATTCTAATTCTAATTTAGCTAAGTGACGATAATAAATAAATAAAATAAAGATATAAAAAGAAAGCATAATCAGTTTTGCATAATAATTATAATAATCATTATATATAATTAATAGTAAACAAATATTTAAAAAAAATATATAACAAATAATATTTAAAAATTTCGCATTCATATATATATATAAAACTATTATTTAAAATATATATATATATAAAACTATCATTTAAAATAGAATATAGATTATTTATATTAGTCCACCCTTACAAATTTTCTAAGCAAAATCAACGAAATAATATTTTTCCAATTGATTAAATAACATATATATATATATTATATATATTTATTATTAGAATGTTTAATGAATCAACTAATAAATAATTGATAGAATAATTAATGATAAAATTATAAAAAAAAG
>NW_006264239.1:25230-25447 GCF_000469605.1 Apis dorsata | reverse complement strand
TAAATAATGAAACAATGCAATGTTTTCGATGTCAAAGTTGTTCTGATAAAAAGATTAGTTTTTTTCTAACAGATGATTTTTATGATTTTCATTTCAAAATATAAATTGAAAAATGCAGAAGTTAATATTTAAATTTCGAAAAGATTTGATATTAATTAGAAAATTTTTTCTTATGTGTAAGAATATTTTAGTTATAGATTTAATAAAATTAAATAAA
>NW_006264239.1:21684-24785 GCF_000469605.1 Apis dorsata | reverse complement strand
TAGACTTATAATATAATATATTAAGTTTATTTTTATTTAATATTTTTTTTAGAAATTAAAATTTAATATTTTATTTTATATAATTATATTTTTATAATTTATATATTTATATTTATATAATTTATAATTATCAAAATTTTTCTTGGTTATTCTATTAGTAGTCGATCATTATATATTATATATATTAATAGTCGATATATTATATCGATTTAAGATTTATATGTTTAAAGTAAAATTGATTGATTTCGGAATTTTTATATATTTGTGAAACGATATATTTTTGTTAAAAATGCTCTTTTCATCAACGCTTAAGTTCTTTTTATTTTTCTTTGAATTTTATTTTTATTTTATTTTTGTTTATTTTCAAATTTATTTTAGTTATTTGATATCCGAAGTTACATCTTTATTATTATTTTAAACAATTTTGCAATATTTTCAAAATAGATCGATTTTTTAGTATTTTTATCACTGTATTTCTTATAAATGTGGCTTCCGCAATCGAATCGATGCTTTTTTAATAATAATGATAATGATTTGAAGTTGAAAAATTTTATTAGGAATAAGTTTAAAGAAACTTTAAAGATTATAGATATTATAGATATTATTATTTGAAATTATATATCGTAGAAATAGTTTCGATATTAAAATATTTTCATTTTTCTTTTGTAGCAGTACGAACATTTTTTCCATGAGAATAAAATTAATAATTTTAAAAATTTTTGTTATTTATATATTTATAATATTGCGTATAATTATAACTTTATATAAAATTGTTAAATTGATAAAACATAAATGATATTTGCGTCTTTAAATTTCTCATGATTAATATTAAAAATAAATTATATCAAATTATTATATTAATGATATCGCAGATCTACAATATGCATTTTATAACAGATAAAAGAACTAAATTTATTATTTATCTATCAAAGTAAGTACATTTATGCATACGTACAAATAAATTTTCTAATTCAAATATAAAATATAAAAAAGTAGTATAAAAAAATAATTTTGAGTACAATAATAATATATCGATATAAGTATGATAATTATATAACATATTTACATTCGATATAAGTGTAATAATAATAATAATAATAATAATAATAATAATAATAATAATTTATATCGGATGGAAAAGTAATATTCATTTCATAATAACATAATTTAAAATAAATTTATTACATAGAATAAATTAAAGTAAATAATGTAAGTAATTACTTTAAAGTAAGTAAGTAATTACTTTACTTTAAAGTAAATAATGTATCTTTATATGTAGTTTTGAAATTTATTATTTAGTCTATTGGAAAATGTTTTACATTTTTAAGATTTAAGTATTTTAATAATTTTATTATTCGTTCTATTATTTTATATTTCGAAATTTAATCAAATTTGATAATTAACATTATGACTATTATTATTCATTTATAACATTTATTTCAAAAATGCAATAAATGATTTTCTCAGAATAGTATTATCTTTCTACATAATATATGTATTTATATATGTAAATGATTTTTTTAATAAAAGAATACTTCAATAAAATAATACATCCTTATTATGTTATATTATTATTAATTCATTTAATACATACTATTCAATATAAATAAAACAAATTATCTTGTTTTACGACAAACTATATTACTTATTAATTTTGATAAGAATAAAATATTTTATAAATAATAAGATACGATCAAAAAATAATTTTTTCATTATTCTACTTCAATTATCATGATTAAAGAAAAAAAAACTATAAGTAATATATCAATAATATATCAATAAAACTATATCAAAAAACTATAAGTAATATATCAATAAATATATATATATTAAATAAATACATATTTTGTATAATGAAAAGATAAAAAAATGCATGAAAATATTAAACCAATCTGTAAATTAATGAAAATCAAATATAAAAAAAATTAAACTTTTATTTGTTATAAACAATAAAAAAGAATGAAAAAACAAATTATGGAAATAAATATTTGGTTTTTGAAAATTTTGGAGAGAAATATTTGTTAATTTCTGTGAATTTATAAATAAATAAATAATTATTTTTTCAAATATTTAATATATAAATATATAATATAATTATATATATAAAATATATGAGAAATATATTTTATATATAATATAATTATTTTATATTTAATAATATCTAATTTTCATGTCCATATACAATTATTTTTATGCATATTAGCATTGATAAGTTATATATAACTATATGCTGAATATTACATTACATAATATTTCATTCTTTTTTTGATAATAATGACATTGTTATTAAATAAAAAAAAATAATAAATTAAAAAAAAAAAAATTGATAATTTCTATATTTAGTTTATATATTTATTCTATATTTATTTATATATAAATAATATACTATTTTATATTTTAAAATAACAATATTTATAATGAATTCTTTCGTTTGTCTAAAAATTGGCTGAATTTTGCTAAAAACAATAGAATAAATTTTTTTTATTCATAGATTCTTTTCCAAGGAAATCAAATTTGAGAATTGAATGTATAATTAAATTCCTAATTAAATATATTTATTTCTCAATTGTTTCAAAAATAATATCTTATTCATCAAAAATTTTATAATATTCTTCATCTTTGATATATTTTTATTTTAATTTTTAAATTTTATTTTTTTCAAAATCAAACCAGACTATTATAATTTTTTATCTATCTATGTACTTTATTTATCTATTATTCCAAGAATTTTCCTAATTCTATTAAAAATTTTTTACCTTTTGTTTAAATAAGATATTGTTAGATAACATATGCACTCGAAAATTCTCAAATTTAATTTTCTTAAAAAAAAAATCTTCAAACAAAATAATATTTTATTACAATTAATAAAATATATTCGATTTCAATCTTTGAAAATTCATTAAAAATATTATTTTGAAATGTAAAATATATATATATATATATATATATATATAATACATGTGAATAATAAACGTTGTTGTTCATTAATAGCACAATCTCTGATCAACAATAGATCGAACAAACATCGACATTATTATATATATTTTAACATAGAATGTATCCACTTAATGATAATATAGTATCAATATAACTGTTTATCG
>NW_006264239.1:9780-21622 GCF_000469605.1 Apis dorsata | reverse complement strand
GATAACATATCTAAATATTTTATTGATTATGAGACGATTGTCATTTATATGCTGTTTCTACGTTGAAAATTAATTCATTGCTGATACTACATTGATGACGAACTGAATGGATCATGAAAAATTAATAGAATTATAATAAATATTCGGGAATATCCATTTTTGTATGATATAAATTTATATTAATTATAATTATTAATTTATTAATTTATAAAATATATATCTATATAAATATATAAATATATAAATATATAATATATATATATAATAAATATATATATATATAAATAAATAAAATATATATAAAATAAATATATGTAAAAATAAAAAAAATAATTTTAATTGAAATTATAAATTTTGATATTTTTGTAAAATAAATAATGATTGGGAATATGATCTTATCGATGCATGAATAATAAGAATATTGCTGTTAAATAATTATTGTGAATATAATGCTGATTTAGTGTTAATCAGGTATAATGCTGTTAGATGACTTGTTATTAAATAGAAAGAAATTAAATTTTTGTTTATTATTAACGAAAAAATTGTTTAATATTAAATTAAAAAGTAAAAAGATATAATATATAACATGCATATTAATATTAACATAAAAATATTTCTTTATGAAGTTATAATAACAAATGTTTTTTAGGATTTCTGTGGATTAAATACTTTTATTTTATTTTTGCATTATATTTTCTTTTATAATAAACAGAGAAAATTATTTTTTTATATTTATTACATTGATTTAACTTTTTATATATATTCCATATTTATAACATAGCTATATATTTTACATTTTGAAAATTACAATATTTTTAAAGAATTTTGTATTGTTAGTCAAATTTACTATTTAATTGAAAACATTTGGGATAATAACTAAAATTTTTGTATCAAAACTTTTAATCCAATAAAATACAATATAAATGTAAGATTTAATTAAATATTAATATCATTAATATTATAAATTATATACAACAAAAATTATATAAAAACTTAAAACTTAATATTTAAAAAATGGAATTAAAAGAAATTTTTGTCTATAATAAATATCAAATTCCATCGAAATTAGTTTCGAAATTTATTCTGGACAACGTTTTATTTTGCTTGAATTTAGCCTTGTCTAATGCATATTACTCATGTATCTTTAGTACATACATACGCAAAGAAATGTCCAAAGCAAGCAAGGAACAGAATATTATCTCAAATACACCAAGAGGTGACTGGAAGCTTATCGAGATAGACACACTTCTACTACACAGAATGCGAATCTTCTAGAAGTTTTCTTTTTATAAAATAAAATAAAGAGGTTTCATTGGTAAAAAACAAAGAAAAAAAAAAGATTTTTATTTTTTTTAATATAATTAACAATGGTAAAATTTAATATTTTACCATTTAATATATAATTTATAATATTTGATATTTAAAGTTTTTTGTTACATTTATATCGTTAAATATAATTTATAATTATTCTTGTAACTGTTTATGTTAAAAAATTTATTATTAACTATGTTTGTAAAGATTTATTCATAATAATTTTATTATTTGTATTATTCATATTATTATTTATTAAAATATATAGTATACATATAGTATATAGTATTATATATAGTATATATATAAAATATAAAAAAAAATTCTTTTAAAGTATTGATTGAGTTTATTTTATAAGTTATAAACAAATTTAATCATATTTTTGATATAAATGTTTAAAATTATTCTTATAAATATTTTTTATCATATTCTGTATATATGTGATAAATATTAATCCTATATATAATTACTTCAAACATTATAGTTAAACATTAATTTTATTTATTTATTTATTGTGATTTATTGTTTAATGTTGATTTATTTATTTATTGTAATTTAATTAATTTTCTTTAAATCAAAAAATTCGTTTTATTTATTGAAAACAAATTTTTATTTGATTTTTTTTTAATATCTGTAATTTAGTTTTACATAAAAAAATAAAGCAAAAATTAAATACTGGTAAAATTTAATATTGAAAAAATTATTCAAACATTTAACAAGTAAATAATAAAACTAAAAATTAAATAGAAAAAACAAAAATAAAAATATAAAAATAACAAACTTTTATAAAAGTTAAGTTATATTTGTAAAAGTTAAGTTATAACATTTGATAGTTTCTTTTTACATATATAATATGTTTTAAGTAAATTTTATGAATATTTAACTATTTTTTATTTTTAAAAATTATTTTTTATATTATTTTTTCATAATTAATAAATTTATAGTTTTTATTTAATATGTGTTTTTATAATTTTTATTTAATATGTGTTGTTATGCTTATTCAATGATTCAATATTTTATATACAAATGTTTATACAATTGCACAAGTTACTTAGTTTAATTTGATAAAATTTACAATATCTAATTATTCTTCTAAATCAAAAATATATATCTTGTAATATTAATAAATAATGAATCAGAAAATTTTTCATTTTTTAGATATTTATAGTATTGTCAGAATATATTACATATGATTTTACAATAGAGTATATTATATATAACATTATATTATATATATATAACAAAAAATAAAAAAATTGTTAGATTTCGATATATGAAAAATATTAAATTATAATTAAAACTTTGATTAGAAAATAATCGATTTCAAATTATTTATTACTTTAAATTTAATTATTTTAAAATTTAATTCGATAATCAAATTATTTATTCAAAACTTAAATATCGAAGATTTATCAAAATTTGAAATATGATTGATAAAATCGAGTAAAAAAAATTGAATTTACAGAGAATATATTATATATAAAAAATATATTGCATTCCTCAGAATTTCGTATTTTACAATGTTTCAGCTTATTATTTGCAACTTCGATGTAGCTGAATTGTAGTATCTGTTTGCATTAGGTCACGCAACGATAGTTTAAGAATCCGTCTCGCGTATATCTTTATATGTCTCAACTCTCTTGTATTGTGTACGTTATTTTATACAATCGGATATAAAATATGAAGAGGCGACGAACATATAAAATACGAAGAGATGTCAGTTCACGTGTCAAAATTGTGGCACATTGAAATGTTGCTTACAGCTTCGTTCAATTGCTAGAGTTTGACATAAAAGAAATTTGACTGCTTAAAATCAGCTATTAGGGAAGATGATTCAAATGTTAAATATTATAAAGTATTCAAACTCTCTCTTTTCTAAAATAAAATAATTTTTATTTTATATAATATATATATATATATATATTATTATTATTTTTGAAAAATTTTACATTATATTGTATAATTCTAAAAAACTTTTTGATTAGATTATATTAGAGACTATATTTAAATTATATATTATATTATATACAGTCTTATATTTTAAATTTAGGAAATTAGATGCAATGTTAAATATACTTTTATCTATATTATAATTTCCTTTAATTTAAAAGATATTTGGATATCCAAATATTGATTTATTAAAAGATAAAATAAAATTTATAAAAATATAATTAGTAAACAAAAAATAAATTAATGAAAATGGATAGCGAAATAAAAATCCAATTATCCAAATAATAATCCAAATAAAAATCAAAATAAAATATACAATTACAATTTTATTTTTACTCATAATGAATATGCACATAAGGTTATACAAAAAGATGGTTTCAAAAGACTATAATCTTTGATGCAAACTATAGTACGTGATTTTATAACACTAGTATGAATTACATTATATTCTGATCAAACGGTACCGAATGCGACAGATACGAATGTATGCATGTCGCATTAATTAAATGCAAATATCCTGTTATATTTGCCATGTTATGCGATGCTTAATAATTAATGCTTAATAATTTATATCTACTGAAAAAATTGAATGTTTTTCTTATGTAAAATATTAATTCTCTATGAAAATACGAAACATAAACAATAAACTTTTAAATTTTTGATAAAAATTAATAAATTTGTTAATTTTGATATGTTTTAAAATTTTTATGAATTAAATTGTGAAAATATTAAATAAGAATTATTTTATAAAATTTTTTAGAAACAGATATACAGAATGTTAACGTATTCATAGAATAAAAATTTAAAGGTTGATTCTAAAAATCAAAATAAATATAAAAATTGATATATAAAAATATATTAAGCTTATTTATTAAAATAGCAATTAATGTTTGCGATTAATATTACACAAAGTGAAATAGAAAAATATGAGATTTTCATTCCACTTTCATCGCATTCTATTTTCATTTTTCCATTGCTTTTTTCAAACTTAAATTGCTTATAATTTAATAAATAAGCTTCAATTGACATTTTTGTACATTTTATTATAACTTTTTATTATTACAAAATATTTATTTATTTTGAACACATTAAAAAATATCTCATGAATATATAAATTATTTTGAATAAATAAATAATAGTAATAATAATACATGTAAGTATGTAATATAAAATATATATATGTAAAATATGTGTAAGATAATATATATATAATATATAAATTATATAATTATAATATATAAATTATAAATCGACAATGAAATTTATAACATAAATAATTTAGCTAAAATTTAATCTAATCTGATTTAAAAAAAATCTAAGCATTTTATATATTTGAAAAAAAAATAATGCTAGCAAAAAAAAGTAGGAAACAAAAAAATAATAAAAAAAAAATGAGAATAAAAAAATATCAGAGTAATTCTATCAGAAAGTTTAATTGCAAAATAAGTTTGTATTCTCAATATTTTCCTTTAATTGGCCTGGGCTGCATTTTCTTATATGCAACCAATAAGTGCATTGCTCTGATAATGACCACTTCTGCATGAATTATTTCCATGTACTGCATATTTCGAAAGGATTTTTCTTCGTTCTTCTATGTTTTCCTCATATACTCAGAAACCTCGTGTTGCGACACGATCGGCAAATCGCGAGAAGCTACGTCGGCTGTTTTATTGCGAACGTAATAAAAGTCGCTGCAAGCTCTCCCACAGTGCATCATGCACATGCGGTCCGTCTTTTCGTTTTCTTCTATCCATTTCGCTACAAACTTGCTTCTGTATAGAAAAACGATCCTTATTCTTATCCGATATTTTATTTTCGAATGAAATAGGGAATTCTTTATTTTTTTTATAGTTCATAGCATTTTTTTATTATAATTTTTTTTATAACATTTATTAATTGATTATTTTTAAAAGTTACATTTATTATTATACTATATTGCAGGAAAATTTTTCTGTTACGAGAAATTATATCAGTGTTTAAAAATATGATAATACGAAAAAATAAATTATAAACTTTGATGATTTTTATTCTTCGCCTAGATTATGTATATCTAAATGTGATAATGTTTCTATGTTCATATTACATGAAATATATGATGTATTTATGATTTCTTTTATAATTTATACAAATTTAATTTTTAAAAATATAAATTCTGATGCAAATTGTTAGATTAATAAATTATTAATTAAAGACATTTTCAATTATTGAAATTTTTATTTTATATTATTATTAATAAATTATAAATTTATTAATTATAAATTATTTTTATATTATTGAATATAATAATATAATATTTTATATTATTATGATAAAGCCAATATCTTTTATAGATAAAATTTTATTATATGAAAATTAGAAAAAGTTATTATTAGTAAAAAACAAACAATTACTAATTTTAATTCTTACAAACTAGCGAATTGATATTTTTACTAAACGAAAATTCATAAAAGATTTTTAGATATAATGTAACGTAATGTATATAATGTATATAATCGATTACATATATAAAAAATAGAAAGTAACAAGGATTTGTTTCATATGAATATGAAAGAAATATTCATTATAAATATTTAAACGTTTTTCTTAGATTTTTTTTTCGTTTGGTAATAATTAAATTAATAAAAATAAAATAATAAAAATTTCGCATAATTTTATTGATAAATGAATAACTATTAATAGTGACTAATATCATTATGATTAATATTATTATTAATATTATTGGTAATATTATAATAATATAATAATAATATTAACATATTAATTAAATATTTTATTAGTATTAAATTACTGAAAAAATTTAAATTCAGAATTTTTTTGAAATTTATAAAATTCTATATACTTTTTATATTGTTATCATGTATATATTTATAAATATAAATTTATCTATTTAATCTTCTCAATGACTACTACTTATACTACTTTCTAATATAACAATTAGAAAGTAATAGCATTAATGAAATTGTAAATTATATATTTTAAATTTTACAATTTTATGATTTTATAATTTTACATTAAATAACATGATTAAAATTCTGTAATTGTAAAATTTCACTTTATTATTAAATTTTTTATAAAAATTCATAACATAATAATTAGTTCAATTATGGAACATGTCTAAAAAATAGTTAATTGTTGTTGATTAATTTAATCAAAATTATATATATAATTATAGAATATTAAAGAGGATCATAAGAATCATATTCATAGTTATTTGTTGTAATTATCAATGAATTTTTAATTTTATGAAGCATAAATAATTAATATTTCACATTTTTAATATTATACTTTATTTAATTTATATCGCATTAAAATTAAAATATTTTATGTTCGTTTTTCCAATCGATACAATATTGTATTAATAATGATATTAGTTATTAGTAATAGATGTAATATATAGATATTTAAAAATAAATTTAAGTTTGGAGAAAAGTTATTAAAATTTTTTTTATTTCAAGAAATATAATTCATTTCAAATGTATGATTTTCTGGAGTCATAACTTTCATATTAATAAAAAAATACTATATATATACATCATATAAACTTATTAATTTAATATTCACTTATTAATTATATACAAATAAATAAATGTGAATGAATTTATATAAAATTATGTATAAAATAAAAATATATATGTATATGCTATACAGTAAATTTCACTGTATATAAATATACTATAATTTGTAATAAATATGAAACGAAAATTTTTTATCGCTATAATTAGAATTATAATTATATTTTTAATCGATATATTTTTGTAATTTTATTAAATTGTTAAATAATAAATATTATTTTGAAATAAATGCTGTAATAATAATTTTTGTTTAACTAAAAATTTTAATCAAAGTACAAACTAATTTTCAATTAATATTTTTTTTCAATTTAAATATCCAGAAAAAAAATGATACAAGTAACAGAAATTTAATTCTATAAAATATAAAATTATATATAAAGTTAAATTTTGCTAAAACTACTAAAAATAAGATTCCATTATATCGAAGATATAATACTATAAACGAAATATATCTCATTATATTTTTGTTGTTCATTATTATCCTATGAAATATTACGTATATCTTGTATTAGAATACTATTTCATTCAATTTATATAAAAAAAAAAATTTTAGTATATAATTTATTTATAAGACATTATATTTGATAAATATAATCAAGAATAATAAACAGAGTATATTATATTTTTCGAAATTAATTTTTTTTATTTTTATTTTGTATGAAATGTTTGAAAACAGAATATAATTCTAAAATATTTAATTTTTTTGGATGTAATAAAATACTATTTACAGAAGAAATGCGAGATATTAGAAAAACCTTATCTGAAAAAATAGTATATTGTTTATAAAAGTAATAGATTATAAAATAAAAAACTAAGTATTTTTGTTGAAATTATGATGTTTCATTATAAATTATGATTTATAATATATATAATATATTTTTAAATATGTATAAAATAAACATCAAAAATTCTTTATTTTCCATTTTTAATCTTCCTCTAATAATTCAATGTTTTTACCATAATATTTTGACAAAATATTTTATATTCCAATAAAAGATATGCGAAATTTCATCATAGCATTATATGATAAAAATTGCGACATATTTCATCATATAAACGAAACTATAGTAGCAAGATATTTTGTCCATAGCATTGTATTATGGATTCAAGATATCTCATTCTTAATAATGGAAAAATTTCTTAATTTTTTTCTAGTTATAAAATATTTAAATAATAAATTTAAGAATTATATTAAATATTGATAAGTTAAATTCCAAAAATTTTACTCATTCTAAGAATATATTAATAATATTAATAATAAATTAATTTTTGATATTTTTCTATATCAAAAATATTATATGATATAAATATATAATGAACATAAAAAATTGTATTGTAAATATTATATAAAATTTATCAAAATTATTATTCTAAAAAAATAAAATTTTCAAATATGTAAAATATTTTAAATTAATGCATATATAATATTCATAAAATGTTTACAATAGTAAAAAGGGAAATTATAAAAAATAATCATGATTTTAAACCAAAAATCGAAAAAGAAATATCAACAAAGGATAAGTTACTTATATATTACATACATATACGATCAAATATTTACCATTTGAAGACAGTATATAATGTCAATCGTACTGATAAAAATAATAACAAATATGATCGTTCATTGATATAAACTTCATATTTTTATTTTTTTTTATTTACTTGAATATATACCATATTTTATTTTTCTAACAATAATTTCATAGATTTTTTTATATATTATTTGAAATTAATTGAAAAAATAAATAATAAATAAATAAATATTTATAAATATTTTATTTTTAAAGCTTATATTAAAATGTTTTCAAAACAATATATAATAATAAAAATAACAAATTATTTATGCATGTATTTTTCTTAAATATTTTTCTTTTTTTTTCTTCTCAAACACATACAATATTGCTTCTTTTTATGTCATAATTATCATGATGACAAAATTCAATCAAGCAATTTTCTCACGACATACATTGAATTATGCTGGTACGACAAAAATTTCAAAGTTAATAATTTGACAACACTTTAAGAAAAATATATGCGTAAGAAATCTTTCGAAAATGTTTTGGTATAAATTACTTCGAATATATAATAAAAAGTATAGGATTAATTTGAAAATTTAAATGTAATTTTCACAGTACAATTTAAGATTATCTCAAAATTATATTTTTGCAATATATATCCCTCAATACAACTTTTGTTTAAAATATTTTTTATATTTCTGATATTTCAGAATATAATTACAGTATAATAATATTTATATATATTTAAAACAGATATATAATATCTATATATTATAAATAGATACTGTATATGTATTTATATTCAGTTTTTTCAGAATTTTTAAAATTTTCATATTTATGTATATTATGATGTTAATTAAGAATATAGTTTGCAAATTTTTTTATAAATATATTTTTTTTAATTTCGCATATATAAAAAATAAATAAATATTTGTATTAATATTATGATAATTAAATATTTTATACACAAAATCAAAAATGAATATCAATGTAGATATATAATTTCAAAGTATTTTAAAAAGACAATTTTTTTCATTATTAATTTGTATTTCTACATTTTTTGTATTTTTTCAATTTGTAATATATAAAATAAATATATAATTATTTCATTTAAGACTTATATAAAAATATATATAAAAATCATTTTTGATTGATAAAATTAAAAATTATTAAAAAAATTAAAAAAATTACATTTTTAAACTCGCTATTTATTTCTTTCAAAAAATTTGAAATATTCTCAAAATATAAATATTGATAAAAATTATTTTGTTTGGAATATTGTAAATTTTTTTTAGAATATATTGTAAATATAGCAAAAACCAATATTTTTTATGCATTTATTTTCTATTAAATATAATTTGATAAATAATTTTTATGAATATAGATATATATAGATTCATATTCAATATATAAAAATTCTTTCCATTTTTTGGACAAAAAACTTCATTAATCTCTTTTTTTTATACGTATTATTATTTTTATATATATTATTATTTTGTCATTTTCAAAAAAAATTTTGTTATTTTCATAAAAAAATCAAATTTGTAAAAAAAAAATTAACTGATTGATTGATTACTTTTATATATATTAGTAAGGTAAAAATACTTTATTTGGATATACATGAAATTTAGATATATTTAGATATATTGATTAATCTCAAACAATGTATATTGATTAATCTCAAACTGTGTATTATTATTATTAATATATATTTATAAATATAAATACAATATAATTTAATAAATTGCATTTTCGTAAAATATACAATTATCATGATAAAATTTTTATTTATTTATTTTTTATCATTTACTTCAAATCATAACACATTTTTGACATTCATTATAATTTTTATTTATTTAAAAAAATATTTCAAAAATATCATTAAATATAAAGATATTTATAATATTAAAGTCGGAGATAAATGAATTGTGAGATATTTGCTATCTAATTGTACGCGTATTATCTATCTTCATCATTTTCAATTGAAAAAACAAATAAATATATGTGATCACAATATTATATTATCTATATACAATGAGCCTTATACTATATATACTTTAAATATAATAATAATTTTTACTATATTATTTGTAATCAACTGTGTATATGAGTTGCAGTTGTATATGAAAGTTTCTTTCATAGATATTAATAAGTGTTAAATATTTTTATATATTGTAAAATTCACATTTCTAAATATTATAAATTATAATTATAATTATAAATATTAATAAATTAAACATTTTTATGTATAATATAAAATTTTCTTATAATTTTTTGAATACAGTATTTTATAACATTTGAGAAAAATTAATAAAAAAAATAATATAGAAGATTAATAATAGTTCTGGTTTGAAAACAAATATATACAATATATTGATAATATTGTTATTATTAATATTGTTATAATTATGATAAATGTTTGCATTTGATTTATTTATTTCTCCTAGAATCTATATTAAAAATAAAATTATAATGAAATAATTAGTAAATATAATATACACTCAAAAAAAATCTTTCTCTATACCATCTCTATATCATATTTTTCAAAATATTAATAAGTATTTTTTTTAAAATCTTAGAAATTTTAGAATATAAATAACATTCTCTCCAAATATTGTTGATCAAATAACACATCATCGATATGTCATCGTTCTAACCGTTTGAATTAAGCAAGACACATGAACACAGATTCATTGTTACTTTACGAAACAGAATTCCACTAGCAAACATCGATCCGAGCGGCAACTTCTCCATAAACTCTTTGTCCTGTTGCCAAAAGTTAAAACATGCTTGGCTGTCTAAAATCCTCAATACCAAAAGATACCCTAATATTATTTTTTTTTTTTATATGTTTTATTTATTTATCAATAATTATCCTTATGGCGTGATCAGGGCAACAACTTAAATTAAGTTCTTATTTTATTTGTCTTTTCTGATTTTTTTTGATCGAATTTTGAAATTTATTCAATTTCAGATTTTATGTGATAATATGATTATGATATTTATAGAATATTTATAGGATATTAATGTACAATATGACTGAAAAATATTATGACTGAAAAATGTGATTCTAAAATTTTATAAATTAAATATAAATTTGATAATTTAATGGTTATTCATTGAGTTTTTTTTCAATGTATTCAAATAAAAATTAATATTAGAGAAATTATATATTGAACGATTTAATTTTGAAGAAATAGTAAAAATGAATTTTTCAAATTTTTCTTTTCTTTTTAAAATATTCGTCAGTTTTACAATGAAATATAATATGTACAGTGAAATATAATGATGTTATCTTCCTCTTTATTTAATTTTTATTTAACAATGTGATTAATTATTATTTATTTATTATATTAATTATATTATAATTATTTATTATACTTATTATATAAATTCAAATTCTTTTCTTTTTTACAAATATTTATCAATATAAATGCATTGGTTAGAAATTACATTTGTAAATCATTATTCTCAATAACAAAAATCGAATTG